>NW_027495185.1:0-253043 GCF_021521415.1 Bidens hawaiensis | reverse complement strand
TAGAGAGTTGAACGAAGTCAGAACAGGCCTACACAACAGAATGCGAGAGGTAGTGTTAGAATAGGGCTATGGTATCTAGACAGAATGGTGGATACAACTGGAATATACAAGTTGAGGAAGTGTTCGAACATGCTAATTTGGTAAACATCGAAACTGGATGAAGTGAGAGGGAGACGGGAGAAAATCAAGCATATATGGCAGAAGTGAATGATTAACTCTCTGAGATAAGTTCTGAAATTCATTGTGAACAATGTGAAAATCTGTCTGAACAATTGAAAACAATAACTGATCAGTTTGTTAGTTTGGACACACAATTTAAAACCTTAAAAGAAGATCATTACTATACTAAAACTATAGAAAACAGTTACACGGTAAAAATAAAAGCTAGTGAAAAGGATATCAGAAGTCTTAAAGCCAGTCTAACTGAAAAAAATACAAGTAATTGATCTTAGTTATGAAGTGTTAGAAGAAAAACCAAACTAATTGCTGAAAAAGATAAACAAATAGCTGACTACCAGGTAAAAGTGGTGAACTAAACAGAAAAATTGAACAATTTAGAAATTCTTCAAGAAATTCTTCAGAAATTCTTGAACAATTATAATTCAGTTAATTCACTAAGGTTTGGATGGCCTCATAGCCAGTCCTCTAGAAGGTTTCCTTTCAGAACTTACAGAAACCATTCTCAAACTGACTTTGGGCAACCAAAGTACTGGATGCCGGTCAACAGATTTAATCGACCCAAGACCTACTGGTCTTGGGTCCCCAGATTTTAATCTATTTCTTTAATTGTGCAGGAACAGTCAAACATGGCAGTAAACAATCTGTGGGTTGTTGACAGTGGCTGTTCCCGGCACATGACTGGTAACAAGAATTTGTTACGTGACTGGAAATCTGTTCAAGGAAGAAGGGTTAGTTTCGCTGGAGAGAGTGGAGGTAAAATCAGTGGTATTGGAACTGTGACTAATGGAAGAATGAAGTTAGAGAAGGTGAATTTTGTAGAAGAGTTGAAGCATAACTTGTTGAGTGTGTCTCAGATTTGTGACAAAGAATACACGGTGCATTTTACTATAAATGAGGCAATCGTTCTTTATCCTGGTTTGAAGATACCAGAGGCATGGGTGGTGATGAAAGATCCAAGAGAAAAGAACACATATGTGATGGACATGAGGTCAACTGAGATGACAACAGAAGAGTCATGTCTTCTGTCAAAGGCAACTGAGTCGGAGTCAGAGTTATGGCATCAAAGAATGGGACATATACATCTTCGCAAAATGAATTACATTGTCAAGAATGGGCAGGTGCTTGGAGTTCCCTTGAAGAATTTTAACTTTGAAGATCAACTCTTGTCGTGCAAGAAAGGAAAGCAACACAAAAAACCTCATCACTCCAAGAAGGTTAACTCAATTGTCAGTACCCTAGACCTACTTCACATGGATCTCTTTGGTCCCGTGAATGTAAAGAGTCTAGGTGGAATGTCATTAGGCTTGGTTGTAACAGATGATTACTCTCGATACTCTTGGGTATACTTTCCGAAGGAAAAAGATGAGACAGTTCAGTTGGTAATTAACTTGATTACCAAGGTTGAAAATATTGTTGGGTGAAAGGTTAAGTACATCAGGAGTGATAATGGTACAGAGTTCAAGAACTATCAGATGGAGATGTTCTGCTTACAGAAAGGGATAGAACATCAGTACAGCGCCCCGTATACTCCGCAACAAAATGGGGTAGCTGAGAGGAAGAATAGAACGCTAATCGAAGGAGCCAGAACCATGCTGGCAGATGCTAAACTTCCCGTGGTGTTCTGGGCTGAGGCTGTTGCCACAGCCTGTTATATCCTTAATCGTGTTTTAACTGTTAAAAGATTAAATAACACTTGTTATGAACTTATGCATGGTAGAAAGCCAAACTTGAATGGTCTCGAACCTTTCGGGTCCCCATGTTCGATATTAAAGACAAACTCAAAATTTGGTGAGAAAGCCGACGAAGGTATTTTAGTTGGATATGTTGTTGGGACACCCAACAGAAGAGTCTTTAATTTATTGAACAGCAAGGTTGAGGTGGTATGTAACACTGACATTACGAGTTATAAATCACCAAGGCCTAGCATGGGACCCGCTGAAGCTTTCGACTATGATAAACTATTCAAATCTTTTAATGTGCCTTATTTGGATTTTGCAGAAATTGATGAGAACCTTGCTTCACAGATTCTGTATGACAAGGAGGAAAATATTGTGCAACGTCCGCAATACGATGAAATTCAACCTACCTCGTCAAGTGCCGTTGATACTCCTGCTGCCTCTACTGAAGAAGAATTCTTCAATCTATTTCACACTCAACATCAATCACACACTGATGAACTCTCTTCAAATTTAGAAAACAATCTGGAAGTCGGTCCGGTTCAGACTACTGGAATTCACAAAAATCACCCTTTGGAGAACGTGATAGGTAATCTGTCTGACGGTGTTCAAACAAGAAGAAGTTTGGATGAACACACATGTGTTTACGCAAGCATTAAAGACACGGGTATCATAAAAGAATGCTTGCACACCTGCTTCATCAGCCAGATTGAACCGAAGAATTATCAAATGGCTCTAAAAGATAGCTCGTGGGTTGAAGCCATGCAAGAAGAATTAGCACAGTTTGAGAAGATGGAAGTATGGAAATTAGTTGAAAAACCACAGAATGTAAATGCTATCGGTACAAAGTGGGGTTTTAAATGTAAGAGAGATGAGAAAGGGATAATCATACGGAACAAGGCAAGACTGGTAGTAAAAGGGTTTAATCAGCAAGAAGGAATCGACTACAACGAAGTGTTTGCTCCTGTGGCAAGATTGGAGGCAATTCGACTATTTTTGGCCTTTGCTGCACACAAAGAGATGAAAGTGTTCCAGTTAGATGTGAAAAGTGCCTTTTTAAATGGTAAAGTCGATGAGGTGGTGTATGTTGAACAACCTCCGGGATTCCCTGACCCAGATTTTCCTGATCACGTGTACAAACTGAGTAAAGCTCTATATGGGCTACATCAGGCCCTTCGTGCCTGGTACGCAACCTTGTCCGATTACTTGCTTGAGAATGGGTTCGAAAGAGGAAAGATCGATAGCACGCTGTTTGTCAAGAGAAAAGGGGGAGATTTTCTACTAGTTCAAGTCTATGTGGATGACATCATTTTTCCTGCATCAAAAGTCGCCATGTGTCAGGAATTTGAAGAAGTCATGAAAAAGAGGTTTGAAATGAGCGTCATGGGCGAATTAACTTTCTTTTTGGGATTGCAGGTAGATCAGAAGAAAGATTGGATGTTTATTCATCAAACAAAATATGTCCATGATGTGCTCAAACGCTTCAAGATGGACGATAGCACCCCATTTGATACTCCAATTTGCGTCAACCACAAACTGGGTGCTGATTCTGACAGTGATGAAGACTTTGATCCCACCCAATATCGAGCAATCATAGGTTCTTTAATGTATCTAACTGCATCTAGACCTGATATTATGTTTGCAGTTTGTCTTTGTGCTCATTTTCAGGCAAGCCTGAAGGAATCTCACATGAAGGGAGTGAAGAGAATATTGCGGTATCTCAAAGGCAAGCCTAAGTTGGGATTGTGGTATACGAAAGGGGGAGAACTGGATTTGGTAGCTTACACAGATTCTGATTATGGAGTTTGCAATCTATTTAGGAAGTCAACAACCGGTGGATGTCAGTTTCTGGGAGGAAGATTGGTGTCGTGGCAGTGCAAGAAGCAGATCTCAGTAGCCATTTCCACCTACGAAGCAGAGTACATGGCAGCATCAAACTGCTGCTCCCAGGTTCTATGGATACAACAACAATTGCACGATTACGGTCTGAATTTCACTCAAACTCCTATTTGCATTGATAACACTGCTGCAATCTCAGTAACTAACAATCCCGTCAAACACAGCAAAACTAAACATATTGACATTTGTCATCATTTTATATGGGATTGTGCTGAGAAGAAATTAATTGTGCTTGAAAAGGTTGATTCTTTGGATAATTTCGCCGATCTTTTTACTAAAGCGTTTGACCGATCCCGTTTTCAAAATCTTGTTGAGCTTAATGGGATGATCAATCCCGAGTAGCCTTGTTTTCCGTTCTATTTTTTTTTAAAAAACATCACTATCGCTTAGAATTATGTCGGTTGCTTCAGTTTGAAGGACACATCTTCGGATATGTTTGGTCCTTACTTCTACTAGAAGATTATGAGGATAGCCATTAACCAGATGACTGAAAGTGACCGGGGCGGTTTATGATGGGTTTTTATTCTTTCGCTGGAAAATAGTCGTTCATACTTAGTTAGAAGGACACATACTCGTATGTGGTCAGTCCAGCTGATCCATTAGATCTTCAGGATAGCCGTTTACCTGAAGACTTTGACTTGATCGGGGCGATAGAATTTAATTTTTTTTGGGGAGATGATATAATTTTTCAAGTCTACAATGTTTAAAAGAAAATTGATCCAACCATGGAAAGTGAAAGAAAAACTATTTCTGTGTGCTTAACTGGTGAAGTTATTAGGCCTAAAAGACTCTAGAACAGCCATTGTATGTTATGGTAGCTTTCTATGGTGCGTAAAAGTAGAAGTGATACAAACTAAATCTCCTCGATTTAATGTGGAGAATCATTCTGAGTTGTGCATGTCTCCATATACATATTTCCGAATGATAGGCAGAAAAGTGATTACCCAGTCATACACGAGCCCGTGAGTGTTCTGATTTCCGAGAAGATAGTGTCAAGTACCTGCAGTGATCCAGATTTGGGACTTGCAGTTGTCTATAATTTGAAGCTGTATTAATGTCTTTATTATTAAAAAAAAAACATATATGTTGTTAAGCCTACTGAAGCTTATGTTGTTTCAAATATCAATAAAGAGGCAAGAAAGAGAACGGGAAGAAGACTCTAAAGATCGATGTGTGCTTACTGTTTAATCAGACACTACGGGTCGAAGTCAACTCGGGGTGACTTGGGGAAAGCCAAATACGCTTTGAGAATAGATAGGAGGCATCACAAACTCTCATGTGATGTCCATCTAAAGTTTGAGCTTAATTGAACCTAATACGTATCACAGAAGCGATGAAAACCATACTAAGTTTTATACCTGCTTACAACCTGTTTCTTTATGTCATAATATCGCTGAACATGGATCTATGTGACAACCACTTAATTAGTACGATTACTGTTCGGATCTTTTCTAAAACATGCAGGTTCTCGTCAAGACTGAAATTTGATCCCGTTTATTTAATTACTAAAATTTTCATTGCATATTTTGTTTTATGGTTTAAAACTTGGTTACTTGGTTCTTTGATCGTAAAGTTTAAATCTTTAATGGAGGATTTTAAAAGACAGTTGCTTTTTGATCAAATTTATAAGGTTCTGTTTGTAAATTAAAATAGGCGAACTTACTGGTAAGGTTAAGAGGCGAAGTTGACCACCTGGTTGACCACAAGCGAAGTTAATGGTAAGGTGTAACAGGGGTCAACTTGGTCAAATACTTTCCAACCTACAAACACTCAGCAAACTTATACCCACACTTCTACCCTCGGTGAACTTAAACCTTGAATCGAACCTCATTATTGTCTGTTTCTTGTCCGTGATCAAGGTGGGTAGGATCGGTTTAACCTGTAATTCATATTAATGGTGTTAATCTGAAGCCTTTGTGGTCCGATTTGTGACATAGTTTGAGCAATCCTTTAAACACTCGATAAACTATCTGTTTTTACTGTGTTTGTAACCCATTTGGTCTTCTAGATCTCAATAGAACTATCTTTTCATGTTTTCATTCTCAAATACTCCAAACAAAACCACGATCGGACCTCAGTTATACGCCGTTTCAGATTCAGGCGAAGTTAGGATTTAGGCGAAGTTGTACTCAACTTCGCCATATGTTTAACTTCGCCTGCTGAAGGTTATTTTACTTAAAAGTTCAGGTTTGTTCTTAGGCGAAGTTAGGCGAAGTGGTACTCAACTTCGCCATATGTTTAACTTCGCCTGCTCTAGCTTATATAATTTAAAAGTTCTGGTTTGTTCTCAGGCGAAGTTAGGGTGTAGGGCGAAGTTGTACTCAACTTCTCCTTATGGCTAACTTCGCCTGCACATGAGATGTTATCATAACTTCGCTCATGGTAACAGGCGAAGTTATGATCTGCTACGTCAATGTTCTAACTTAGACCGTTTGTTGTGCAGATATGGCTGCTGTGGCAGGGGCTGGTGGTGCTGGTGGTGACGAAGGTGGTGACAACAACCGACAGTTCTTTCCGGGTCACAACATGTATATCACTTTGGATCCGGATGCTAGTGGTATAGACGACTATCGTGAGATCATATCATTCCTCGTTCGCTCACGTATTTTTCACGCCATCACGACTACTCTCCCCATTTCTCTACCAAATATTGAAGACTTTTGGTGAACGGTAGAATATGACTGTAGAGTTGATCCTCCGGTTATGCGCGCTACAGTGAACAATCAGGTGGTACAGTTTTCTGCAGATAAAATAAGGGTCGCTTTGCAGTTCGGGGTTGAAACTACAAATGATCCAACATATTTTCCGGCTCCATTCAGAGATGGTGCGTTTCTACGTATGGGTTATTCGGGTCCGTTGGGTGACACTCAAAGGAGAAAGGGACTTTTATTAGATCAGTGGAGTTTTCGGATGCACGTGATGATAGTGTGCATGTCTGGTCGTAAAGCTGGTACAGACGGAATGGGGGCAACGATGCAGTCTGCAATGACAGCCCTGACTTACAACAAGCCATACAGCTTTAGTCAGATGATGTTTTATGAAATTGATCGTCAGAGACGCGCGGTCGCCAGGGAAATATTTTTAATGTACCCGAGATTTTTACATATGATTTTGAATCATGTAGCCCCTACGCTGCCTCAACGACATCCTATCCGTTATGTTGAGAGTGTAAGTAAGAGAATCTTTGCGCAATGCAGGTCGTCAAGTGCTCGTAGCAAACCAGAGCTTCGTCCGCGGCACACTGCACTATTTGGTTATTTGGTGAATCTTGCTTATATTGCTCCTCTAGGAGATGAATTTCGTGACCCGGCACCGCAACAGGCTAATGTTCCTCAACCACCTCCTGTGGTTCTACCACCACCTGTGGTACAACAAGCACTGCCTGCTGATCCTGTTGCAGCTTCGGAAGTACAGGTCGATCTTGAAGTCGCCTTTGGAGGGCAAAGGTTCTTTGACATGGAACAAATTGATCTAGCTGCTTAGGTTCGATCCCCAGTAGCTGAGGCATCTGGTGTTCATGTCTCTATGGTCGCTACGTCTGTGGCGGATTCTGAGAGAACCGACTCTGATTCCTCCACTGACGATATTGCTGAAGCACAACAGATTCTGGTCAGACAAGAAAGAATACATGGCAAGAAAAAGAAAGACTCGGATGACAGTGAATCTGACTATGAGGAGGAGTTAGACAAGTTGGTACGAAGATCGAAGAAGGTCAGAACTGGTGAGAGTTCAGGAGTTGGTGAAAGCTCAAGGGTGGTTCGTTTCTCTCCACCCTCGTTATCTGGTATGACTATGGTTCCTGCTTCTATGACTGTGACAGTGCCGATTACCTCAAGTGTTCCCATGGTGACCACATCGTCATCCTTTGGTGTTCCTCCGACCACGTTTCAATTTACAGCACCGGAGATAGTCTCCTTGCCACCTCCTACTGTCACTCCATCGGAGGTTGTTGCAAGATTTGTTGAGTCAATGTTGGTTGCTACTGCGGGGTTGATGTGTTGTAAAACACATAGCATTTTTATCCCATTTTTGGGTTGTTTTGTGCATATGTGATAGGTTCCATGTTGAAGAGAGCGAGAAAACGAGTGAAATGGAAAAAGAATCAGCAAAAACGGAGCTCGGATGAAGCCGGTACGCAAAAACGAAGATAAACGAGCTTAAAGTCGAAAAACGTCAGAAAAATTTCATGTTCGAGCTACGCGACCAGGTCATACCATTCAGCTACCACGTCTATTTTGTCTTCTAGTGGGCCTAGTGGGCTTGTTTTAACCTATTTTATATTAGGAAGGAGGTGTTTAAACATATATATAAACCCTAAAACCCTATGAACGAAATTATTCAAGTTTCCAGCCATCCCACACCTGCTCTAGAGGAGAAACCAAGGAGGACAAGCTTACGGTTACATCTTTTATCCTTCGGTTGTCGGTTTTGACTATTTTAACGTTTGTGAGTTCGTTTTTGGTTTTCAAGCATTCAAACCTTTTGTAATCAGATTTATATGAACATTTTTATCATTTATATCTATTTCATCTATTGTTCAATGATTATGATTGGCTAAACGTGTTAGTTCTACCTAGGTTAGATGAATATTGTTAGGTTTTAATGAGTTTTATGGATTGTTGATCATCATGGCTTGAATTGTTAATGAAAAGTTTGGTTTAACATTGAATTAGGTTGTGTTTAGTGGCTGTAAATTTATTAGTTATACTCATATACCTCTTGCTTTGATTAATTGAATAGGTTTTGATTGATTTTAGTTTGTTTGAACTCTTTACTTTGTGTCTAGAGATTGTTTGCGGGGTGATCAACCGTAGGGATAAGTGGGTAAATTAATTAGATAAAATCAGTTGTGAAACACCTTCTTAGAGACCGAGAGGTGATAAGAAGTAAACTCGTCTCACTACTTTTACTTGTTAGAATTAAGATCGCGCGAGAGCGGGTTTTGTTCTTGTCGGGTTTGGGTTTTTGAGCGATTAGTTGATCTAGTTTAAGTTAAGCTGAATTGTTCCTCTATCCTTGGTTGCGTAGTATTCGTCTCCATTAGGGTAGTGTGTCGGTGAGACTGAGGGGAGAGTCGACATTAGAGCACTTTAACAATTCATTTCCCGGTTTGTTCTTAAAATCAACTAAGTGTAAGTTAGAGTTTGTTAGTGAGACTGAGAGGTGATCTAGCCTTCTTGAGCGAACTTTAGTTGTGTCATCCTTTAGAACCGGTGTCGTAGAGTCTTCAATCCATTATCTTATTATACCTTCAATATGATTCTTACCTAGGTAGACGTTTTTTCCGACTGCAGTAAAGTTTCCAAGTTTCGTCAAGAGTTTCATTTAATTAAGTTAAGTTTAGTTAACTAATTTAGTTAAAGTAAGTTAGGTTAAGTATTTAATTATATTAAAATCATTTAAATATTATTAGGTGAGTCTTGGTTAGGGTTAGGTATCATATACGTTTTCAAGTGTCCTTGTGTTCGATACTCGGACTTCCTTAGTGCTTACTATTAGTGATCGGTACACTTGCCGGTTTTGTGTGGCTTCTTTAGGTATTTCGTTTAATAAATTTAAAGCTTAGTTGTGAGAGCATCGTTAGACACACATCAAGTTTTTGGCGCCGTTGCCGGGGACACGGTTTGAGGCGTATTGAGAACGACCAGAGTTTGGATTTACCTATTTTATTTTCGTATATTTAGATTTGATTAGTTATTTTAATTAGTTTAGTTTTAGTTTAATTTTATTTTTAGTATTTTATTCTATTTTTATCTGGTGCCCGTGATCCTTTTCTTTTGAATGTTCTTTACAGGAAATATGTTCGGACGACAGGTTGGAACGCCATGGTGCAAAGTGTGTGGCGGAGATCACTGGGTACATGATGCTTATGAGCGAAGGAGGATAGAAGTCGAGGCACGGAAAGCTCCATGGGAATCACTTGTGGCAAAGCCTCCTCCATACCAATTTGCATATGATCAAATGGGGAACTTTTTAGGGTATAAAGACTTATCGGGAAATATATTAGAGCCAACCCCAGAATTGGAATCAATAATGGACGATGTATTGTTTGCCATTAGAAATGATTTAGAATATATTCCACCTTTGAATCCATCTTTGTTTGAAACCCTGAGTGAGATTGAAGATACCGGAATGGAGGAGCATAGAGTAGAGGAGTATGTTCCCTCTTGGGAGGAAGAATTTAAGGATGAGTTTGGTGAAGAGTTGATGGACTTTGCCACTACGGATGAAGGCAAGTTTGACCCACTTGGTGATCTAAAGTTGCTTGAAGATTTAATATATAACGAGCCAAGTGTGGGGATCGAGAAGGAGCTTTGTAAGGAGATCCATGAAGTAGTTAGTGATTTGGTCCTTCCGACACTTCACATCGATTGTGAAAAACCAAAACACAAACCGTACTCAATCTCCATTCGGGACGTGTTAAGGTTTAAAAGTTTGGCTAAAAGAACTAGAAGGAGGATTTCTGGGCGAAGAAATCATAGTGTGATGAAGAGATTGACTTCCCCGTTTCACTTCATTGAACCATTTTTGGGGGAATTCAAGAGTTGGTGGGCCGAGTTTAATTCATATGGTCGGGCCAATGAGAGTTGTGCAATTGGTTTCTTCCCGACCAATTGTAAGAGGAGAGTATTGAGGAGCATCGATGGGAAGAGGATAAAGGAGAAGCCTCCTGATTGAGGTTTCGGGAGAGAGAGTCCGGCTGAAGACTATTCAATAAACTTAGCGCTTCCCGGGAGGCAACCCGATAATATCTTTTCTTGTTATTTTATTTTCATTTTATTTTTATTTCCGAGTTTTGCCGGGTGTCTTTTCTCTTACTTGCAGGTTATTCCTTGGTTGGCTGATGACGGTTGATGAGCTAGAGTTTTAAACAAGTGTGGGGATGCAATTTGCATAAGGATTGCCGCTTTCGTTCGTTAGTGATAGCTTGATAGAGAGCACTGGAGTTTTAAGCTTGCGTTCGAATAGGAGGGCGAGGAACATGAATCACCGCACACTTGCATGATCACATATACCAGGGGAGTCTGTTCCACTTTATTTTTCTTTATGTTTAGTTTTGTCTTTTCCTTGTCTCACATTGAGGGCAATGTGAAATTTAAGTGTGGGGATGGGGAACTGACGTTTTCATTATAAGAAAAATAAAAGAATATTGAAAATCTTGAGAGTTAATATTTAAAGTAAAAAATTTAAAGAAAAATGTCCCTTGAAAATTGTTTTTCTTCTACGTTAAGCAGGAAATGATATTATTACCGTTGTGTTAACGAACTCTCGGAACTTTTGAAAAATATATAATATAATAATAAAAGAAGGAATGGTTTGCAGGGGTTGCCTGTTTCAATACCATCCGTAGTTACTTTTCAGACTACTTCTGATAATCCAGCTAGTTTGGGAATTCCTCCACCTTATGCTCAAGACATTTCTCACATGCGTTTTGATTTTGATGCTACTTTGTCTGATTCTGAAAGGATAGCGGCTCTTGAACGGGTAGTTTCTGAACAGTCAAGAATCAATCTAATCCAGACTCAAGCTATCCAGCGACTTGTAGCAGAAAATCAGATCCAATCGTCCCTCCTTGTTGAACACGGTAAACTATTTGATGCTCTAAAACAGTTCTTAGCATCTCAGTGGGAGATGACGAGTTGAGAACCAAGAAGAGACAAGATAGAGACGATGATCCCAATGCATCGAAAGGTGCAGGTGGTGAGTTACCAAGAACTGAACAAACTCTTGGGACTTCCACATCTCAGGGGGAGTCAACTGGTACATCAGGTGGATCATGTGGTGAAAATGTCGTGGTTGTTGATGATGAGCAAACGTTGGGTGATGACGATGATTTAACAGATGATGTGTTAACTATTGATGAGATTGAAAAGATAGGAGAACAGATTGTGATTGATAGTGAGATAGAGTGAGATTGTGGATGAGTGTAGAACATGATATTCCAGACGTTGACAAGGTGAATGTGAGTCAAGATATGGATGTGTCAGATGAGTCTGAGTGGGAAGAACAGCCGAGATGGAAAGAAGGCTATGCTCAGTTGTTTGTTAAGACAAAGAAGCCAGCGGTTCCAACAATGTTCAAAAAGAGTTACAATATCAAAGGGTATAATGAGTCGAAGAAAGGTATTATTTGCTGGCTGTATGATGAGCAGTTAAAGTTATTTGTGATTAAACGCTTTGATGGGATTCAGTATTTTAAGAAGACTTTGAGATCGCTCAATACCTTGCCTGAGTGTGAGGTGAAGGATTTGGCTAAATTGGGATTGATTAATAGGAGTGATGACAATATGGCTAGAATAATTGGGAAGATTGTGTGGAAAGAAAGTGTGAAAGAGAAAAAGTTTGGTTGTTAAAGCCTCAGAAAGGGAAGTTAGTTGAAGATAAGGAAAGAGGAATGCGAGCTGATGGCAAACCTTGGATGGTGATGAAATATAAGCCGATTCGGTGTTTGAAAGAAGTGCCGATGAAGATAATGCCCAAGGATGTTTTAAAGAGTCTCAAGTGGTGGTACGTTGATAGTCAAACAGCTGAAGCTGTTACGGAAGATGAAGACGAATAGGAGAATTTGAGAGTGTATGATCCCATGCACTTGGTAAATTTGTCTCAAGCTGAATTGCAGGTACTAAACGATAAGAAGATATTCTACATTCCTGATTGGAAAGATGAAGCCAAGAAGTACCAGAGGGTGGTCTCTGTCTGTGTAAGACAGGGCGTTCATGCTTGAAGACGGGTGACACGAGATTTTTGGGATTACTAGACACGAAAATGAAGATAGAGATATGAAGCTACTGCCAAGAGGGAGTCTGTTGGTGCATAATGTCAGTAGTTCAGTATCTCGTGTTTTGTATGTGTCTGTAATCGTGTTAGATTGTTTGTTTTGGTATTGAATATTGTTTTACACAAGTTCGCCTGGGATGTAGGCGAACTTGGAGATAAGCGAAGTTATGACAACTTCGCCTAGTATGTTAGGCGAAGTTGTCGAGGTCTATTTAAACCTCACTTCGGCTTATTTCAAAAAGAAAGTTTTTTACCGAACGTGTATTGGTGATTATTGATATCACGTGTTGAAGTGTTGCAATACAATAGTGTTTATTAGTATTGTGACGTGTGTTTGTTTATCGGTTCAACGTATTATCTATCTTACGCTCGTATCGTATTACGTGGGGATTCCGCACCCTCGTGTTACAAGATACTCCTGTGTAGATCCGGCTGGGAACCTACAGTGTTTGAAGGTAAGATCACTCTTAGAGCCGGTGATGATAGTGCCACCTATTTGGCTAAGTCCATGAGACATCCGAGTGGTTAAGACTGTCTTAGTGATCCATGTCACCCAGTTTACTCGATAGAATCAATTATCTTGGGCATGGGTCCTTGTCTTGACGATTCCCATTCGGTGAGAATTAGTGTGGAGAAGGAGCGAAAGGTTTTGAGTTCTCGAGCAATGGTGAAGTGTGGTGGAGAAAGAGGTGTTGGAAAGCTTAAGTTTGAGAAGGTTCGTGGAGTTAGAAAGAAGAAGACCAAGATTGATGAATGGTCGGATCATGATTCGATATCTTTGAGGGCATTGGAGTTCTACCGAGGTGGAGGAGGCTCCACTCGGTCCGCCACGTGATTCGCATAACATGGGTTCTTGAGTGAAAACTCAATTGTAGAGTTTGTATAATTTCTTTAATTTTATTTTTATTTTCTTTGAGTCACTAACGTAGTTTTTTGTACTTCTTCTTTGTTTTGTGTTTTTGAGTTTTTCTAGGTAAAAGAGAGATCGAATGAGTTAGAGAGACGATCCCCAAGGAAGAATTAATGAAAGAGACAAGTGTGGGGATGGAGCAGCTAATTATTTAAGTTTTATATATTTTATGGGTTGTTGAAGTACTTTAATTGCATAATATCTATCTGTATGATAAGATACATTTTTAGATATGTTTGTTTTGTTTTACCGCTTACGTTCGTGGATGAGGGAAGGAGTTATTGTTTTGCTGAGAACGTTCGTTGTTGGAGGGAAATCATGGAAAGAAGACTCTAGCATCATGTTTCATACGCGAATTATCAGCTAAGCCTTTTCCATTATTTAGCTTATTAACTTTTTATTTTGTTTTTGTTTTTATTTTTTAGGTTTTTAGTTTTTTTAGTCGGACTTTATTTTATTTTATGTCGTCCTCATCCTTGCATTGAGAATAATGCAAAATTTAAGTGTGGGGATATGATATTTGAGTCGTATTTAAATTTAACTTATAAAAAAAATAAGAAAAAAAAATTGAAAAATGTTTTTATAAAAATGTCCCTGGAATCTAGTTTTTTACGTGAAAGTGGGAAATGATGATATTTATCGGAAATTGGTTTTTCAAAATACTAATAATATGAGATAAATAAAAGAAAACGCACTTAACTTGGGATTTGTCAGTAGACTCAGCCTTGAAAATGAAAGGGCAATTTGATAAAATGGTTAGAACGGAAATCTTTTGTGCGTGAAGTGTTTTGTCCGTGGAAAATAAGTAATGAAAGGTCGGGCCATACTCAAGCCTCAATTATTGGTATGAAAAATAGAAATGTTATAAATTTTAAAATTCGAATACGTTATCATATGATGCTTGGGTAGGTTTAACGTTAGAGTATGCCGTGTAGCCTGTGATATAAATCTTAAACTACTGGTTTTAGTGTTTTACACTTCATTGGAGTATAGTTTTATAACCTTAAATCTTGTATTGATGGGATTCTTCGGTTCTAGAGACCATGGGTATGTATTCAATCTATTCATCTAGGTATTCCCAATTCCTAAGTGGGGTTGTGGATATTTAAATAAAGCTAAAAAGAGAAAACCCTTATAAGTCTTTAAACATGATCACAAAAGTACAGAAGTACAAATATACTACAGACTTGATCATCCATGCTGTTAGCCATGTGGGGTCTCCTTGCTCGTGTCTCATTACCATTAAGAAACAGACCACAAGGGACACGCTACATGTAAGCCCTACAGATGAAATTTTGCATGCTCACCTATGGTGATGGGTTCGGGGTATTGCTTGATAACGGGGGTATGTCATGTTGTGGGGAACACTAGCTATTAATTAATTGTACCTTAATCGTATCTAATGGATGCTTGGTAGACTTTGATGCTTAAGCTTAGGTGGATAAACAATACCCTTGATCGTCTTAACTATTCAATAAAAAATAGAGCAACAAAAGTTTTAAATCTGCTAATTTTAAGGTTTAAGTCAAGTTAGGGTGGTCTGGTTCAGTCAAAGCTGAAAATAAGCGGGTCTTAATTGTGTAAACCACTGAGTAATACTATTGTTCGATCTTATTTGTCCCGGTAAAGATTAAGGCATGGGTTTAAGTTGACAACAATATTGGCGATCGCGGTTTTTGCGTTTATCTAAGGTTTAAATTAACCTATATGTTTTTAAGACTGTATTTTCCGATTCTGATCCAACTGCATCAAACTTTTTCAGGGACCAAAAAAGAGTAAGTGTGGGGATATTTGATATACATCAATTTATACATCTCGAATCCCTTGTAAATTTATGTATATTTAAGGTTTTGAGTTCGGTTTAGTTCGTGCTTTGTTCATATTTTATTAATTTAGGTTTTGAGTTAAGTTTATTATATATTTATCATGTTTTAATCTTTTGGTGTCTTGCATGTTAAACTCTAATTCTTTCTATCATTTCATGTGAGGTTTAAGTTCGTTTTTTCTCATCAATGTTTACATGTGTAGTTCACTTAGTGTTGTGATTTGTTTTCATATAGATGGTGGCTTGGAGTCAAGGAAAAGAAGTTCTAGAGGGGAAGAACAATATTCTAGCCGATTTTGAGAAGAAAAAGCAGGGATTTGAAGGTGCTTTAGAGGCTAGGAAGAGAGAAGAACATCGAATTTTTCACACGGGTGTTCAAGTGTCGATTATGTTAGTACACGGTTTTGCGTCCCGAGTCTTTGTATCTATCGTAAATGTATTTATCCTTTATTTAATGTAAAAGATATTTATATCTTATCTAGTTCGTTAGTATAACAGGCTAGTTTGTTAAGGATGTTTAACGAACTAGCCCTTAAGTTATGTTACCTCCTAATTCGTTAAGGATGTTTAACGAATCAGGGGGTGATTCATTAAGTTATTTCGTTTAAATGTATTGTAACGAAGTCGGTGTCTAGTTCATTATGGAATGTTAACGAACTAGACCCGTCTTCTATATATAGTGTTTCTACACTGTTTAATTTAAGCATTGAGTTAATAGTATTGTTACTCTGTCAAAATCGTTTCTCTCAATCTTCACCATAATATTATACATACACATATATACAATTAATATATATACATATACTTAATATTAACACATAATCAACATATTTAGCATCATGAGCTAGATCCGTATGATAAACTATTAGACCTTAGATCTGAGATTATCGAGTTCAAACAAGTGGTATCAGAGCCAGGTTGCTCGATTGCTCGTGATTTGAGTGTTAATTTGGTATTTAAAGAACTATTAATTATTATTTTAGAATAATTGAATATTCGATTTGATTTGACTCAATTGAGTGTGAGTTTTACTGTGTTATGGATTGATTGGATTGGATCTAAGTGTGTTAAGGTATTGGGAAGATTATGGTGATCGGGAATTCGAATTTGGGATGAATTTGTGTGGTTTTGGCTTGAATTTGTATTGTGACCGAAACAGAGTGTAGGTTTTGGTTGGTTTGGTTACAAGTTTAGTTTAACTGATTACGAGAATGACTGATCTGGATTCGTTATGTGTTTCCGAGTAATTTGATAGGTGAACTGGACGATTTGGTTTAGTATTGATTTGGTATTACAAATTTGGAACTCGTTAACTTTAAGATCCAACCACTTTTGCCACGTGGCAATAATTGTCATAGTTTGTTACAACCGTTGTAACAACCTGATTCACTATAGTTGATTCGTTATCAGCTGTAGCTACTTCGTTATCTTAATTCGTTAAGAAAACTCACCAGTTCGTTATTTTAATTTGCTAAGATTTCCCTTCTTGGTTCAATTACCTGATTCGTTAGGGGAACTTAGTGATTCGTCTTCTTAATTCGTTACGATGAATTCATATTCGCTAATCTGATTCGTTCAACTGATTCGTTGACTCATTTGTTCAAACTAATTCATTAATTTTGACCTGATTCATTGACCAGTTCGTTATAATCTATTTCGTGTCACTATTCCTGATTCGTTAACGTATCAGATTCGTTAATACTGTTCATGATTCTTTACTTTCACTTCGTAAATTGTGATTCGTTGACTACTGTTTGCAGTTCGTTAACAAATACTATTACAATTCGTTAAGATATTTTCAATTTTAACCCCTAGAATTTGAAATTATTGTCATTTAACAACATGGCTGGTATGTATGCTTTGGCATCTCCAAATTTGTTAATGCAACAAATGTTGTAACTAGATACCGAGATAGGTTCACATTCAAAATGTCCACGATTAATGAAATTTAGCGATTTTGCTGAATGGGAACCCGGTTTTCGTGCTCATTTGGGTTATGTTCACCATGACTGCTCGTATTGCTTTGATGAGGTTTACACCATTCCTATGATTGGAGATGAGACTATTGGTTACACACCTAAAGTTATCTCTCAATACTCACCAAGTGGGTAGCATAAAAATTTGTGCTTCACTATTCCAACATATTCGTATGAGGAGTATGGGTAATACAACTGAAAGCAAGAAGTTAATGCTCAAGTTTCAATTTAGAAACTTTAATTTATTGAAGGGTGAGACTGTTGAGGATATGACAACTAGGTTTAATCATTTGATATCTGAGATGGATAAAATGAAATTGGAAACTTCTGAAGTTGATAAGATTGATACTATCAAGAGTGCACTACCAAGTTCTTATTCTACGTTTTTAATGGTTCTGAAAGAGAACAATTATTTCAAGAATGAAGACTTGACTGCAACTAAGTTCTTGCAAAAGATTGAAGCAAGAGAGTACGATCAAAAAATGTCAAAAGTCTTCAAAGGAGAGTCAAGATACTGCTTTTTACAGTTGTAGCATGCCTTTAAGTTCAACCATTTCACCAATCACTGAATTTCTTACACAAAATGCAAGTGAGAATGAAACAACCATCTATAGTGATCCAAGAGCATGTTTTTACACTGCTGGTAATTCTGGATCACCTGGTGCTTCTGTTGGATCTGGAAATTCATCTACTACAAATCAATTCTCTCCACCACCTACTGTAAACATGAAGGAAAGTGAACAAAACTTTGCTTTCATGGCAGCCTTCATGTCTTCATATGAGAATTTGGTTAGTAGTAAGATAGCCACAAGTGATTTGACTAATGAAGACTATGATCAGATTGATCCAGATGACTTAGAGATTATGGACTTGAAGTGGAATATGGCAATGATTGTCCATAAAGTTAAAAGGTTTATGCAAAGGACTGGCAAAGATCTTCCCGCTTTAAACAAGAAGTTGGGATTTGATAAACTGAAAGTCAAATGTTATAATTGCCAGGAATTTGGGCATTTTGCAAAAGAATGTGATACGCCGAAAAAGGAGTATACTGGTCCTCGTGGTCAAAACCAAAGTTCTTCTACACCAAGAGGTAATGATGCTAAAAAGAAACCTTCTACTTCTGGGTCACAAGCAATGTTAGCTGATGGGACTGATTGGTCACAACGATTACTGTGTAATGACAAGCAAGCCAATTTGGTCATGCTAAAGACAAATGATGTATTTCAAGATACAAGCGAAAGTGAGTTATCATCTGATAATGACACTGAATCGGACTTTGATGATTCATGTGTTAATATTCCAACCACGTTTGCTTGCATGGCTAAGATCAATGAGGTTAGTCATTCTATCTCTGCTACTTCGTCTGTTAAAGTAACCTGTGTTGAATGTGAAACTAACAAACCTAAGTTAGAGTCTTTAAAGAATTATAATGATATTTTAGTAAGAGAAATTGCTTCATTAAAGGATACTTATCGACAATCTCGAGAGAAGATTGAAGCTTCGTCGACAAGTAACCATGATCTCAAGGCTGAGATATCTATTAAAATGACAATCAATGATCAAAAGTTTCAAGAGATTTTGAAATATCGTTCAAAGATAACCGATCTTGAGAATGAGGTTCTTGAGTTAAAGAAAAAGTTGGGAAAATTCAGAAATTCTTCCTTTTTGCTAAACAAAATAATCGAAGTATCTGGTAAGCAAAAAGATTCAAAGAAAGGTATAGGTTTTATTGAAATTCCACCACCTTTTCACAATGATTATAAAGTAAATCCTTTTGCTAAAAGAGAAGAAGATGTGATTGTGCAAGAACCTGTGATTTCTGAAAAATCTAAACCAGTTAAATCTGAAATTGTTAAAGCCCAACCTACAACTCAAAAACCTCATGTAGAAAGCAACAAAGTCTTTGTTGAAAATGTTGACAAAGTGATTATTGAGGATGTGTTTGAACCTGAGGTTGTACAAAAAAACAAGAACATTCCAAGTTCTAATCACATTCTTTGTGAACCTCATGAATTTGAGGAAGCTGTGTATGGTTCACACACAACTCATGTGAGAAAAGAAAACCAAGTTAAGGTTAAACCCGTGAAAGCTAAGAAACCAGAAAAGCCTAAAATTTCTGATGAGGACTTGATGCGTTTCATCAATCCTACTGCTTCGAAGCCATCATCTGCTCGTGTTTTTAAGTTAAAGGGAATGAACACAATGTTCACTGAAAAAGACATTCCGATTAATATTATCAAACTAGAACTGATCGAAAGTGTCTTTTAAAATGAAACTGACAAGCTAAAAGACCTTGAATGTCAATATGCTTGTGCCAAAACATCAAACTCATCAGACCCATTGGTTAGAGCTAAAAAAGTATTAAAAAGGGCTAAGAAAGTTCAGATTGTAAAATCCACTGGAACTGACACATTGCAATGTTTATCAACTGCTCTAATCTTGACTTTAATTTGAAAAAGAAGCCTGTATCGTCTGATGATTTGGCCAAGAGTTTCACTAAAAATGTGAATCATCAACCATCTGGTGCATCGTTTTTGTCAAACTTCAACATGATCGTGTGGACATGCGAAGTTGCTTTTTGTGTGGACAACAAGGTCATGTGGTGAGCAACTGTGGTTAGCAGAAATCCCAGAATCTTCATCCATTTGTCAAGGACCATTTAAAAATGGTTTATTTGATAAAGGAAATTCTGAAACGACATGTGTCGGGTGATGATGATACTCACATCATTTTTCAAACGTGAATCCCCGTAAGGTAATTCATGTACATGAAATACATGGTCAAGTGAAACCAAAGTTTGTGCCGACTGAGCCTATATGCAAGAAGGTGAACTCAAATGTCGTTCAAGCTGCTTACCTAAGACGAAAGTCTAAGAAGTCGGTAACTTATTCTCAAGTTGCTGAACAACAGTTGAATCTGTTCAAGTTAATGTTCCAAGAGAACCTCAAAAGGTGCCCAAGACTGAGGCCTGGGCTGCCTTTTTGAACTAATCACTTTTATTTTGTGTGTAGGGTACATCCAATACCATGTATGGTGAAAACTGGATAATGGATAGTGGATGTTCTTGTCATATCACTGGAAATCTCGACCTCTTAACAAATGTGAGAAATATTCAAGGGGGTTATGTGGCGTTTGCTGGGAATTTTGGGAGCATGATAACACAAGAGGGTGAAGTTTCAAATGGTAACATTACATTTGAAAAAGTCAACTATTGTGACAAGGTGGACCATAATTTACTGATAAAGGTGGACCATAAGAAGTACACCACGGTATTTACTGATAAAGAGTGCCTAATTTTGAAACTGGGTTATGTGATTCCCGAGGACATGGTTATCATGCGATCACCTCGATCAAATGATATTTATGTCTTAAATATGAGTTCTAATGTATCAACGTCTATCGAAACATTTTTTGTCTCAAAAGCAACCGAGAAAGACTCTATTCTATGGCATCGTAGAATAGGTCACATACTTGTTCGTAAGATGAACTATTTAATGGAAAATAATTTAGTTGAGGGTGTTTCTTTGAAGAAATTTAAGTTATCTGATCACTGCGTTGCGTGCAAGAAGGGCAAGCAGAAGAAAAAGTCACACCCATCTAAGTTATTGAATTCCATTGATACTCCTCTTGAACGACTTCATATGGATTTTTTTGGTCCTGTGATTCGTGCTAGTATCTCTGGAGATTGGTATTGTCTCATTGTTACTGATGATTATTCAAGATACTCATGAGTCTTATTTATGAGTTCAAAGAATCAAACACCTGTTCTGGTACAAAACTAATCACTAAAATCGAATAACTATACAAACAAAAGGTGAGGAGAATTCGAAGTGATAATGGTACTGAATTTAAGGACACTGTATTGGATTTCTTTTGCATTCAAAAAGGAATTCACCGAGAATACAGTGCATCCTATGTACCACAACAGAACGGTGTTGCAGAAAGAAAGAATAGAACTTTTATTGAAGCCGCAAGAACTATGATTGCTGATTCTAAGCTTCCTGTCCAATTCTGGAATGAGGTGGTGAATACAGCTTGTTATACGCTTAATCGGGTTCTAACTGTTAAACGACTCAAGAAGACAAGCTATGAGCTTTTAAACAATCGAAAGCCTAACATAAAGTATTTGGAACCATTTGGGTGTCCTTGTACGATGCTGAAGAAAGATGCGAGTAAGTTTGAAGAAAAAGCCATCGAAGGATATTTCTTGGGGTATGCGTCTCCAAAGAATAGGGTATTTAATGTCACTTCTGGTTGTATTGAGGAATGGTATCATGTGGACTGTCAAAAGTACACCACACCTCCTCAAGGGAAAGGTCCCGTCTGGATGTTTGATTATGATGACTTATTTAATTCATTTACTCCATCAACTGAGAACTTAGATGAAGACCTGGTTCGAGCATACTCCAAGATTTTCATGTTCTAATGATGTTGAAGCTCCACATGCTGCTACAACTAAAGATCCATGTGATGCTTCTCCAACTGCTTTTGATAATGTATCTACTTCTTCTGATGACAATCAAGCTGATGATCTGGTTATTGAACTTGACAATGATGTTTCATCTCATGAACTTGGTGAACATTACACTAATTTATTTGAAAATGTTGTTGTTCCTGAGAATCTCACTCTTCGGATTCATAATTATCATCCACAGGAAAACATCATTGGAGAACTTGATGTGGGCGTCCAAACACGTCATAAAGTTGCTTCGTCAAGTGAGAATAACGTATTGTGTGCTTATGCAGATTTACATTCTTCTGGAATTGTAAATGTTGCTAAATTCACTTGCTTTGTATCCCAAGTTGAGCCAACGACGCCTCGTATGGCACTTTAAGATCCTTCTTGGGTAGAAGCCATGCAAGAAGAATTACAGCAATTTGCACGTTTAGGTGTTTGGGATTTAATCGACAAACCCGCTAGAGTCAAGAAAGCTATTCCGACTAAGTGGGTGTTTAAATGTAAGAAAGACGATCGAGGGGTGATCGTAAGAAACAAGGCAAGATTATTGGTACAAGGTTTTCATCAGCAAGAGGGTATTGATTACACTGAAGTGTATGCGCCGATTGCAAGATTGGAGTCTATTCGAATCTTTCTGGCGTATGCTGCTTATAAGAATATCATGGTCTATCAAATGGATGTTAAAAGTGCTTTTCTAAATTGTGAACTACACGAGGAAGTGTTCGTTTTACAGCCTCCTGGCTTTGAAGATCCTGATTATCCGGACCAAGTTTACCGACTAGACAAGGCCCTGTATTGTCTACATCAAGCCCTGAGAGCTTGGTATGGCACACTCTCCGACCATCTGACTGATAACGACTTCAAGCGAGGGACTGTCGATTGCACTTTATTTCATAAGACTGTTGGTGATGATCTTCTCCTAGTTCAGATTTATGTCGACCACATTATCTTTGGTTCTACAAACGACACGTTGTGTAAACAGTTCGAGAAGTCAATGCAAACAAAGTTCGAGATGAGCTCGATGGGAGAGATGAATTTCTTTCTAGAGTTGCAAGTTCACCAGTCTGCGAAAGGAATCTTTATTCACCAGACCAAATATGTGAACGATGTCTTGAGCCGATTCAAGATATCTGCCGGAAAAATCCCTTCAACTCCTCTCCCCGTGGGTCACAATTTATCACCGGATGAATTGGAGGATACCGTTGATCTTACCCTCTATCGTGCTATGATCGGATCTTTAATGTATCTAACGGCTTCCCGCACCGACATTATGTTTGTTGTTTGTCTTTGTGCTAGGTTTCAAGTAAGTCCCCGAGTGACTCACCTAGCTGCGGTCAAGCGAATTCTTCGGTATCTGAGGGGAAATCCAGACATCGGGTTATGGTACCCCAAGGATGATAACTTTTAGCTTACTGCCTTTTCAGATTCGGACTATGGAGGTTGCAAGATCAACTTCAAATCAACCACGGCAGGGTGTCAATTCTTAGGAAACCGGCTTGTTTCCTGGCAGTGTAAGAAGTAGACGACAGTCTCTACTTCAACCGCTGAGGCAGAATATGTTGTAGCCTCGAGTTGCTGTTCCCAGGTTTTGTAGATTCAACAACATCTGCGCGTCTACGGTTTGAAGTTTCTTACTACTCCTATTTTTATTGATAACTCAGCCGCCATAAGTATAACAAAGAATCCCGTACAACACTCTAAAACGAAACATATCAAAATTCGATATCATTTCATACGGGATTGTTTTGAAAAGAAATTAATTGACCTTGAGAAAGTACATACTGATTTTCAGAAAGCCGATCTATTTTCCAAAGCCTTTAACAAAACTAGATTTCAATTTTTGCTTGGTTTAAATGGATTGAAGACCCTTGTTGATATCCTGAAACAAGGATAACTATGTCTCTTTTCTGTTTTTTTTTTCATTTTAAAATTTATTTTGTTTTTGGGTTTTAGGGGGTGAAAAATAGAAAAGACAAAAGTATAGATAAAATCCAAAAACATTTAAAAATTTTAAAAAGTCAAAAATATTGAAAAATTTTGAAAAATCAAAAATATTGTGATTTCTTGTCTTTAGTGTTTTTTTTCAAAATAATTTGAAAATCCAAAAACATTATAAAACTTTGAAAAAGATAAAAAGATTGTATTCAGTTTGCACAGAAAAATCCGAAAATCCAAAAGTATTGTGAAGTTTTTATGTTTATAAGAAAATCGAAAAAAACCAAAAAGATTGTGTTTTAAGTATGTATAGAGAAAAAGCAAAAAGATTTTTGCATACGTTCACTGAAAAGTATGTCAATTACTCAAATTTGAAGGACATGTACTTGTATATGTTTGGTCCTGATATTTACGTGTAAATGTTCGGGTTAGCCATTCACCTGATAATGAAAAGTAGTTGGGGCGTTCGTTATGTGTTTTTACTTAATTTTCTCGCTGAAAATTATGTAGGTTATTTAAGTTTGTGAAGCATGCTTGCATGTTTTGGTCCTATTATTCTCTTGTGAATTGATAGGTTTTCCATTTATTTATAGACTTAATGTAACTGGGGCGATTAAATTTATTTTGTTTTATGCTCCTCAAAATTTTGAGTTTTTGAAGCAAAAAGAGAAAATGATAGTACATTGATTATTTTGACCCCATATCCAACAAGAAATAAGCTTAACATACTGTGTGCTTAATTGCATTGGTGCATTTGTAGGTCTTAAACAAACTATTAGAGTAAAGTATGTGATGTAAACATAAAGAAATGCCAAATAGAAAGATGTGTTAGTCTCTAGCAAAATCTCGGTGAGGATGGCAGAAATGTAATAACCTATCTTACTCAAGCCTTATATTTGTTTGATCACCCAAAAATAAAATAAAGCAAATAACAAGCGTTGAGGTTCTGGACACTGTGAGTCTTTATGCGGCTTAATCATCTGGGTATTCATATGTGTCACACCCTCAAAATCCACTAACGGAGTTTTACCGTCAGAGGGTGTGAACTGGCAGGATCGGAATCATTAGTTATAATCAAACCAAAGAAAAACGTTTAAATGTAAATAGGTGCGGAAGCGTAAAACCTTAATTCAAAAGTTGCGTCACGCAGGACGACTTAAAACCAAATGTAACTGTTAAAATTAAGTTTGCAGAATATAAGTATTTTCGTTTAATGCATGCTCCTAAACCGCGCGCCCGCCTCGGCTACCTGAGAATAACATACTAAAAGTGTCAACACAAGGTTGGTGAGTTCACAAGTTATATAAGATAAATCGTTTAGCGTTTTGCGTAACCTCGTTACGGCGTTTCAGTGTTGCGTAACCACGTTACGGCGTTTCAGTGTTGCGTAACCACGTTACGGCGTTTAAGTGTTGCGTAACCACGTTACGGCGTTTCAGTGTGCGTAACCACGTTACGGCGTTTAAGTGTTTTGCATTACCAGATAGTGTTATGTCAAATTATATATCGATAGGTAGCTAATCTATACAACAAGTATCGCTAAGTGGTTCGAGACCGAAGCTGACTGTTTATCAAGTGCCCGTCACCAGGTCAACCCAGACCATGGTAAGTGTTAGCCAAAATTACACCCACTCAACCTCCAGTTGAGCTTAGCGTCGGGTGGGGTTTGTCAAACCCAGTAGTACTACTCAACAGTGACTCGCTATTCCAAATATTAACCGGTTCGATGTGTGGGACTTCAAATGTTACGTTTGCCGCTTAGCCTTTACAAGTGATATATAATTTATAACAAAATCTTAAATATGCGTTTATCTCAGAAAATGCGTTTATCGGAGTATGTTATCTCCCCCAAGTGAAAAACGTTTGAAAACAGTTCAAAGAGCGGGGTAAGTGAAACTCACTGTTTGCGAAGAATATCCCGATCTAGATCACCAAGTGATGTGCGTCGTAGAAACTCTCTAGCGTTCTAAATAACAAAGAGATTTTCTAAGTATCGGTACGTTTAACGAGTCTCTAGACTCGGCACATAATACCTATGCACGTAACAGATTTCGTGTTTCGTTTGTGAATCGTGTGTGACTTAAACAAGTACAATTGTGATACGATACATGAGTGAGCAATTACTTTCGTGTCACGTACTAATAACATACTTTACTAGCAATTATCCCCGTAAGGGCATTTTGGTCAACAAACAAAATTAACTAACCATTATTCCCCATAAGGGCAATTAGGTCAATTCATGGCAATCAATTAGCAACTATTCCCCGCAAGGGTATTTTGGTCAAAACATAACAAATATACAAAAACTATCATATTTCATGCATTTTTACACAACTCAGCAGCTAGTTTCATTATGACAGAATTTTTACTTGAAAGATTGCACTAGTTCACCGATCATAACGTCTCAATTAATTCACCAAAAATCACCACAGAAGCATACATATCTTAGGTTTCCAGAACATATTTTATCTTATTTTTATTCCACATATTTTTCTTATAATGACCAAAACATTACAGCAAACTCATATCAGTCAGATTCATGCGCAACAAAATGTTATTTGCAATTCCCGTTAAACGAAAAATCCAATAAATGCAAGACCACTTGGGTTTGGTTCCTAACTCAATGAGTCAACTTCCAGAAGTGGAACCAACCCAATTGGTCTCGTAGTTCCTGAGATATAACATTTACAACATAACCTAACAGCAGGTCTAGCAGCTCAGCTTTGCACCACGTTTTTTGTAAAATCATAAAAGTACACTTATACTTGTCCAAAAATTTCAAACTTATACTTCATGAAAACTAGACTCAACCTAGTTTACTGCAGTACCCACAATCTCAACCAATTTTCACGTTTACACTTCGTTACAGTCACTTGAACATCGTACACACATTCTGTCCATATTCTGTTCACATCAAAACTCAACAATTTCACTAGCCATGGATCACAAATAAGTCATATAACATGCTAGACACTAATACTACTATCCATGCATCTCAATTACACCATACATACAAGATTAGGGTTTGTGTTTTAACTCAAATCAAAGACAACAATGAATCATGCAACAACATCAATCTAGTTATCAATTCATTATCCAAATAACAACAATCATATTAGCCATATACATTGACACAATCGGCTGCCTAGGGTTTATACTTAACCCATTAAACATCAAAATTAAACAACAAGGAGGTAAGGGATGATCAAGTATACCTTCCTAGCACCTAGTTCTTGGATTAATCACTTGATTTGATGTGTGTATGTGTGTGTTCTTGTGGACGGCAGCCGTGAGGGAGCAAGGAGGGAGGCCTATCGGTCTTGTAGGTTAATAATAATAAGTTAGGGTTTAGTGTTAAGGTTATATTTATAATAATACAAGTTACACTCTAGTCCCTAATCTTTCAAGTGTTACATCTCTAGCCTAAACTAGTTGGTTCTTGTTTCTTGTTTAACATTCCACATAACAATCAAGTAACACACATATATCTAACACATAATTAACACATAATTAGTGTTTTGACGTTTGTCGTTTATTTATCAATCGTTCGCGTCAACTCGTTTGCGCTTCGGTGCAAATCCCGAAAGACTACACATGTAGTAAGTGTTAAGCGTCATTTAAACCCTAGTTTAAATGTAATGAAGTGTGCGTTATAGATTCAACGATCTTAAAGTTTGAATTGACGGAGTTGAGTTAACGGGGTTAACCTGAAATTGACGATTGTCACATCATTCCCATGTTAAAGAATTTTCGTCCCGAAAATTTGAGTCAAGTCGTGATGAGTGTCTGAAAAAAAGTAAGAAAAATTTTCAGTTTGTCATATCATCCCCTAGTAGAAAGAAATTTCGTCCCGAAATTTAATTCATACCTCCGGTGATGTTTGACGGTTTGCCGGGTTTCGCGGTTTTCGGTGTTTGGTTAGCCGTTCAAAAAGGTGAGGATACTTTTTCATCATGTGATCCTCGCGTTCCCATGTGAACTCCGGTCCACGTCTCGAGTTCCAACGAACCTTAACGATTGGAATTTTGCTGTGTTTGAGCGTTTTGGTTTCCCAATCCAAAACCTCGACTGGTTCCTCAATGAACCGTAACTGTTCATCAACTTGTAGTTCCTCCAAAGGGACTACTTGGGTTTCATCAGATAGGCATTTCTTCAAATTTGATACGTGGAATACATCGTGTACGCCACTGAGTTCTGTTGGTAGGTCCAGTCGGTACGCCACCGGACCAATGCGCTCAGTTATCTGGTACGGTCCAACATACCGTGGGTTGAGTTTGTTTCGCTTCCCAAAGCGAACCACACCTTTCCAAGGTGTGACTTTGAGTAACACCCGATCGTTCACTTGAAACTCGAGAGGTTTTCGGCGCTTGTCGGCGTAACTCTTTTGGCGATCTCGTGCTGCTGCCATGCGATTTCGGATTTGAACAATCTTTTCCGAGGTTTCGAGTACCAGTTCCGGACCAGTGATTTGGCTATCACCCACCTCTGCCCAGCAGAGTGGTGATCGGCACTTCCGTCCGTACAGCGCTTCAAACGGCGCTGCCTTAATACTTGCGTGGTAGCTATTATTATACGAAAACTCTACCAAGGGTAAGTGGGGTTCCCAACTTTTTCCGAAATCTAAGACGCATGCACGCAACATATCCTCCAGGGTCTGAATAGTCCGTTCACTTTGCCCATCCGTCTGAGGATGGTATGCTGTACTCATATCGAGACGGGTGCCCAGTGCGCTTTGCAGCGACTTCCAAAAGTGCGAGGTGAAACGAGAATCTCGATCGGAAATGATCGAGACAGGCACTCCGTGTCTAGACACCACTTCTTTCATGTATACTCGAGTCAGTCTTTCCATTTTGTCTGTTTCTTTAATCGCTAGGAAGTGTGCCGATTTAGTCAACCGGTCAACGATCACCCAGATGGTATCGCATCCCGTCGGCTTCTTAGGCAAACCCGTAATAAAATCCATTGAGATGTGTTCCCATTTCCACATTGGGAGTTCCGGTTGTTGCAGTAGACCAGATGGTTTCTGGTATTCTATCTTGACTCTGGCACAAGTCAAACATTTGCTCACGTAGGTGGCAATGTCGGCTTTCATGTTCGGCCACCAGTAAAGTGCCTTTAAATCATGATACATTTTATCTAAGCCGTGTATATGCGCGCGTATGAGTGAAAGAGGTAAAGAGATAAGATTTCAAGACTACACAAACCTATGCAGTGCGTATCATTATAACTAATGGGTCGTCACGGTTATAGTCTAGTATGCATGCAGCTTCTAGTTCGTTATAACCAATGGCTCTGATACCAATCTGTCACACCCTCAAAATCCACTAACGGAGTTTTACCGTCAGAGGGGGTGAACTGGCAGGATCGGAATCATTAGTTATAATCAAACCAAAGAAAAACGTTTAAATGTAAATAGGTGCGGAAGCGTAAAACCTTAATTCAAAAGTTGCGTCACGCAGGACGACTTAAAACCAAATGTAACTGTTAAAATTAAGTTTGCAGAATATAAGTATTTTAGTTTAATGCATGCTCCTAAACCGCGCGCCCGCCTCGGCTACCTGAGAATAACATACTAAAAGTGTCAACACAAGGTTGGTGAGTTCACAAGTTATATAAGATAAATCATTTAGCGTTTTGCGTAACCTCGTTACGGCGTTTCAGTGTTGCGTAACCACGTTACGGCGTTTAGGTGTTGCGTAACCACGTTACGGCGTTTAGGTGTTGCGTAACCACGTTACGGCGTTTCAGTGTGCGTAACCACGTTACGGCGTTTAAGTGTTTTGCATTACCAGATAGTGTTATGTCAAATTATATATCGATAGGTAGCTAATCTATACAACAAGTATCGCTAAGTGGTTCGAGACCGAAGCTGACTGTTTATCAAGTGCCCGTCACCAGGTCAACCCAGACCATGGTAAGTGTTAGCCAAAATTACACCCACTCAACCTCCAGTTGAGCTTAGCGTCGGGTGGGGTTTGTCAAACCCAGTAGTACTACTCAACAGTGACTCGCTATTCCAAATATTAACCGGTTCGATGTGTGGGACTTCAAATGTTACGTTTGCCGCTTAGCCTTTACAAGTGATATATAATTTATAACAAAATCTTAAATATGCGTTTATCTCAGAAA
The DNA here is from genome assembly GCF_021521415.1 of Bidens hawaiensis. Classification (NCBI taxonomy): domain Eukaryota; kingdom Viridiplantae; phylum Streptophyta; class Magnoliopsida; order Asterales; family Asteraceae; genus Bidens; species Bidens hawaiensis. Next base: position 223,277 of record NW_027495185.1, on the reverse strand, counting down.
ATGCGTTTATCGGAGTATGTTATCTCCCCCAAGTGAAAAACGTTTGAAAACAGTTCAAAGAGCGGGGTAAGTGAAACTCACTGTTTGCGAAGAATATCCCGATCTAGATCACCAAGTGATGTGCGTCGTAGAAACTCTCTAGCGTTCTAAATAACAAAGATATTTTCTAAGTATCGGTACGTTTAACGAGTCTCTAGACTCGGCACATAATACCTATGCACGTAACAGATTTCGTGTTTCGTTTGTGAATCGTGTGTGACTTAAACAAGTACAATTGTGATACGATACATGAGTGAGCAATTACTTTCGTGTCACGTACTAATAACATACTTTACTAGCAATTATCCCCGTAAGGGCATTTTGGTCAACAAACAAAATTAACTAACCATTATTCCCCATAAGGGCAATTTGGTCAATTCATGGCAATCAATTAGCAACTATTCCCCGCAAGGGTATTTTGGTCAAAACATAACAAATATACAAAAACTATCATATTTCATGCATTTTTACACAACTCAGCAGCTAGTTTCATTATGACAGAATTTTTACTTGAAAGATTGCACTAGTTCACCGATCATAACGTCTCAATTAATTCACCAAAAATCACCACAGAAGCATACATATCTTAGGTTTCCAGAACATATTTTATCTTATTTTTATTCCACATATTTTTCTTATAATGACCAAAACATTACAGCAAACTCATATCAGTCAGATTCATGCGCAACAAAATGTTATTTGCAATTCCCGTTAAATGAAAAATCCAATAAATGCAAGACCACTTGGGTTTGGTTCCTAACTCAATGAGTCAACTTCCAGAAGTGGAACCAACCCAATTGGTCTCGTAGTTCCTGAGATATAACATTTACAACATAACCTAACAGCAGGTCTAGCAGCTCAGCTTTGCACCACGTTTTTTGTAAAATCATAAAAGTACACTTATACTTGTCCAAAAATTTCAAACTTATACTTCATGAAAACTAGACTCAACCTAGTTTACTGCAGTACCCACAATCTCAACCAATTTTCACGTTTACACTTCGTTACAGTCACTTGAACATCGTACACACATTCTGTCCAGATTCTGTTCACATCAAAACTCAACAATTTCACTAGCCATGGATCACAAATAAGTCATATAACATGCTAGACACTAATACTACTATCCATGCATCTCAATTACACCATACATACAAGATTAGGGTTTGTGTTTTAACTCAAATCAAAGACAACAATGAATCATGCAACAACATCAATCTAGTTATCAATTCATTATACAAATAACAACAATCATATTAGCCATATACATTGACACAATCGGCTGCCTAGGGTTTATACTTAACCCATTAAACATCAAAATTAAACAACAAGGAGGTAAGGGATGATCAAGTATACCTTCCTAGCACCTAGTTCTTGGATTAATCACTTGATTTGATGTGTGTATGTGTGTGTTCTTGTGGACGGCAGCCGTGAGGGAGCAAGGAGGGAGGCCGATCGGTCTTGTAGGTTAATAATAATAAGTTAGGGTTTAGTGTTAAGGTTATATTTATAATAATACAAGTTACACTCTAGTCCCTAATCTTTCAAGTGTTACATCTCTAGCCTAAACTAGTTGGTTCTTGTTTCTTGTTTAACATTCCACATAACAATCAAGTAACACACATATATCTAACACATAATTATCACATAATTAGTGTTTTGACGTTTGTCGTTTATTTATCAATCGTTCGCGTCAACTCGTTTGCGCTTCGGTGCAAATCCCGAAAGACTACACATGTAGTAAGTGTTAAGCGTCATTTAAACCCTAGTTTAAATGTAATGAAGTGTGCGTTATAGATTCAACGATCTTAAAGTTTGAATTGACGGAGTTGAGTTAACGGGGTTAACCTGAAATTGACGATTGTCACAATATGCATGGATATTTCATTCGCTTTTAGAGCAAACCCAAAGTCATTAAACTTGATCACTGTTGTACCTCGTACAATCCAAATTACTGACTTGATCAAAATCCACCGTTAGTCATACTTTGTTCCTCCCTTGAGCGCGTCTCAATACCATTAAGAAACGGACCCCATGAGATACAATGTATGTAAACCAACAGATGGACTTGTGCATACTCACTCATGGTAAAGGAAACTCAATGCATTGCTCATAAATCTTTATAAAATTCAAATTTTGATCAACAATATAATGGTTTAAGTCAAATTGGGGTGATATGGCAAAAATCAAATTAAGCTTGAACCGAGATTTGAGGCTGATAGTTTCTGATATTCTGTGCTTTAATTGAACCATTAATCATATCACAAAAATACTTGAAGGTTTGTCTTAGATTTAGGTGGAAAACAATACCAATGACCGACTTAACACAAGTCATAATATCGCTGAAATATAAAATTGTAATGGAAGGGCAATCTAGTCAATATGATTCTCTGCTCAAACTCACCAAAAATCCAAAAATTTGTACTGCTTTTGAAAACCTTACAAAAACACAAAATATTTTCCATTCTATGTTTTTCTTTTCTGACATTTATTTTGTAAATATTATTTATTTTTTTTACGTCAAAAATCTCAAAATATCAAAAAGATTTTACTTTTCAAGTTTACATATTATTTAATTATTTATTCTTTTAAGTTAAGTGTTTTTAAAAGGAAATCACGTTAAGGTATTCGATCATCGAGATATGGGTTCTTCAGTAAATTTTATTAAGTTGATTGGTTTTATTATTTAATTCAAATTTAAATTTAATTGATTTAATTCATTTATTGATTTAAGTTAAAATTAAATAATATATACTTCGTTTTCTTTGATTCGTTAAATTATAACGAACTAAGACCATTGATAGTGAATTGAGCTCCAATTCATTAAACTTATTTTGCTTCCGCACTCTGTAACGAATGGCTTTTAGTTCGTTAAGTTTTTCTAATGAATCACACTCTAATTCGTTAAAGCCACGTGTTAACTTACGATAACGAATCGACTGATTCGTTATTTAAAAATTCAAACGAATTAGACGATTCGTTACATTGAGAATTGTGCAGTGTCAGATAGATATAGGGATTCGTGAAATGATTCATTTAACACTATTCATTTTCTTCTTCTTTGTACACTGTTACTCTGCTCAAATTTAATCGTAATACCATTTTAATCGTAATGGGTTTCTGAGATCCTCGTGATCATTTGTTTGGTTATCCATCATCGTTTATGGTGGAATTGATTACAAATCTGCAATTTTGACTCTTCATGTTCTTGGTGATTTTGACCTTGACCAAATAAGTCAAAGATTAAGCTTAATTAGCCATTCGTTAATGTGTAATGAATTGGAACTCATTCGTGTCCGATTCGTTATACTTTTGCACGAATTAGGATAACAGCTCAATATCTTTAACGAATCAGATTTGTATTCGTTATTTATAATGAATTAGCCATTACTTCGTTAAATTATGTTTGTGATTCATTAGTCCTAATTCGTTCTCAATTTACTTGATAGAGAAGTAGTTGTCTTGTTATAACGAATTACCATTCGTTATAACGAATCAGACTTTTGAACGAATAACATAATTATTATATTTTTAAAATTAAAAAGTTCTATATTTTAAAATTATTATTATATATTCATTTTAAATTTTATGAGTCTTATTATTATTATTATCACTAAACCTCGGGTTTGTTTATACAGATAAATGACTGATAACGTAAATCAAAATCCTCCCGTTGATGCACCACAACATGCTCCTTTGCTTCCATATGATACAAGGCATAATGTCTCTGCCTTTGTCGATACGAATTTTCCTGATGAGGATGTCTTTGGAGCTATGCTAGCATTCATACGTCATTCTCGTATTCACTACGCTGTCACTGCGAATCCTGATATACGTTTCAGTATTGTTCGACAATTCTGGAATACAACTTGATATGTGGAGACAGAGGATCACATTTCTGCTGAAGTTAATGATAGACCTTTTGTAGTATCTGTTGAGATTGTTCGAAGGGTGTTGCGATTCTATGACACTATTGATGACCCGAGCGAATACCACAAAGAGCTGATCAAAGGATTGTTTGAACGTCTATTTTATTCTGGTGATATTGATGCATCCATGTATAACAAGGCATACTTGTGTCCCCAATACAAGTACTTACTTCATGTTCTTATACTTTGCCTTGGTGGAAGAAAAGCTGGGTTTGAAGAATGCCGTATCATGCTCCAATCAGCATTCGTTCCATTAGTGTTGAATAAATGTTACAATTTCTCGGAAATGATCTTTAATCATCTTAAAGAAAATTGTATTTTTGGGAAACGATGAGTAAAGTTCTTAATGTATCCTCGTTTCATCCAACTGTTTGTTCAAGATGCAATCAGGGATTTGGTGGTCGATCCAACAGATGTTAATGATAAGCTTATTTTGGATCACATGAAGGCAGACACAATGTGAAGGATGAAGTTGTATCGTCAAACTCCGCCACCTAGATTCAAAAGATTGATTGCTCATCTGGTGAATCCAGATTATGTATGTCCTGAAAATGATCGCTGGATCCATGATGATTCAGATTCCGAGCATGAGGAAGGAGAAGGTGGGAATGAGGGTGATGATCATGACGATGATGGTGGTGATGGTGGTAATGGTGGTGCTGGTAATGTTATTGGTAATGCTCCTGCTCTACAACCTGCTGAGGTTGAAGCTGCTTTAGCTGGTGCTATAGCCGCTCATCATAAATGAAAAGGGAAGGGGTTGGTGAAAGAAGGGTCGTCTAAGCGACGAGTGTCGGCTGGTGCTGGCATCTCATTTGGAGTTCAACCTCCAAGGTCGTCCACACCTCAAAGACCGGCGGTGTCGCTTACTACTAGAACCCCGGAGCTTACATTGACGACCACACTTACGACGGATCCAAGGCTTCGTATGATTCCTCATTCAGTTTTATCTACAATACCAAGGCCTTCAACTGCTACGTCGGTGGTTTCTCCGACACCGATGATGATGCCTCCACCACCTACGGACTTTTCATTTTTGAGGTTTAACCAACCTCAAGGTCTTGTTCAACCTGTCCCTACTTCGTTCCATGCTATGACTCATGATCAGCAAATGGGTATGGTGTTGAGTCTACTTCATTTGTATGAAAATCAAATATCCGCTGATCGAATGAGTCAAGAACGCATGCTGGAAAATCAAAAGAAGATGCTAAGTTATGTATCCTTCTGTCAAAAGGAAACAAAGGCCCTTCGTGAGATTGTTGAGTCTCAGGGGGTGAAAATAAAAGAACAAGAAGATCTCATCTTGCAGCTTACGTGCAAAGATGATGAACTTAAGAAGCTCAAGAATGATGAAGAAGATCCAGATGCTTCGGGTACTGGGGGAAGTGAGCCTAAAAAAACTCACGTCTCGGCTTCTGGTGCTGGTACGAGTGCAGCGGGTGATTCGGAAAAACAGATCGTCGCTCATCATGATTATACAGCTGCTACACCCATTGAGATGATCAAGACCGATAGTGTCATTTTTGTTGATGATAAGGGGGTGGATATAAGCATAGTGAATGCAGATGAGATTGCTGTGGGACAGTTTGTTGAAAGGTCCCTAACACGAGAGCAGATTTCGATCTTGCTTGGTTTGAATGATGACGAATTAACTCTGTTAGAGGCTGAGGAGGACGTTGAGGTTATGAATGATGAAGAGTTCTTAAATGATCCGACTGTTAAGATGAATACAGCGTTTATTTTTGAGGATGAGGAAGTTGAGATCGAGGACATGACTGCTGAGGAATACCCTGATCTGTTTCAACACACCAATGTTGATCAGGGTGCTCCAATATTTACTGAAGAAACGGTCTAAGCAGCAGAAGATCTTTTGGAGAAAACTTCCAAGGGAAAGAACGTCGTTGATACGAGATTTGATTCGAATCCCGATCCTTCTGTTGCTGATATTCAGAGTTGGTTTGCTCATCGAGACAAGAGAGCTCGTAAGATTATTGATGCACATTGATATGTTGATCATGAATTGAAGGTAGAAGCCATTTAACGCACCAAAGCAAATCAGATGACATCTTTCAAGGCCGTGTCTAAAGTTCAAGGTGATATTATTTCTTGGCTCTTTGATTCTGAATTAAAAGTATGTATTATCAAATGGGAGAAGGGCGTTCAGTATTATGAAAAGATTTCTGACGTCCTCTCTTTTCCAAGATGGGATGTACGTACTCTTGCTTGTTGTCCATTCATTAACAGAGGTGGGAACCACCAAGCTAGTTGGTTTCACCAACATTTGCTGTTCGAGTTGAACAACGATTTTAATTTTTTTAAGCCACAAATTCCAATCCGCAAGCGTATCGATGAGATCGATCCAAGAACAGGTTGGAGAAAACTGGTTCTTAAGGTAAAGCCGCCAAAGACCATGAAACATGTGTTGGTGAAGACTTTGAACCAACATATGTATTTATCCTTCAACCGCTAGTACTACGACAACAAGACTAATGAGGCCGTTATTGTGCTGGGTAAAGTTTTAAAGACCGAGCTGATAAAGATCATCGATCCAATGTGGCTCGTGAATTTGACAAAGACCGACAATGACGTGCTATTTAAGAATAAGATATTGATAGAGCTTCGTGAAGACTATGACCTAGCAATGCAATTTCAACGCGTTGTTAGGGTGTGTCATGAGCATGGTATTCATAGCTGCAGAGATTGGCAGACAAGACGCTTCAAGTAATTTAAAGAAAGGAGCTCAAGACAAGGAGGTGTCTATTAGTACACGGTTGTGCGTCTCGAGTCTTTGTATCTATCATTAATCTATTTATTTTTTATTTAATGTAAAAGATATTTATATCTTATCTAGTTCGTTAGTAGAACAGGCTAGTTCGTTAAGGATGTTTAACGAACTAGCCCTTAAGTTTTGTTACCTCCTGATTCGTTAAGGATGTTTAATGAATCAGGGGGTGATTCATTAAGTTATTTCGTTTAAATTTATTGTAACGAAGTCGGTGTCTAGTTCGTTATGGAATGTTAATGAACTAGACCCGTCTTCTATATATAGTGTTTCATACATTGTTTAATTTGAGCAATGAGTTAATAGTATTGTTACTATGTCAAAATCGTTTCAGTCAATTTTCACCGTAATATTATACTTACACATATATACAATTAATATATATGCATATACTTAATATTAACATATTTAGCATCATGAGCTAGATCCATATGATAAACTATTCTATCTTAGATATGAGATTATCGAGTTCAAACAGATTAAGACGAGTTCTCTTGTTCTTTTTCATTGTTCTTGTTCATTATCTTTCATGATTCTACTCTTTATTCTTTGTTCTAGTTATTTGTCCTTGATTATGACTATGCTAGCTAGACTTCTTGTCTACCTAGGTTTGATGAACATGTTTTGATTTGATTCTTGCTTTTGATAATGATTGATTATGGTTTTGTTGATTTAATAGTAAAAGACTTCGTTTTGATTTCATGATGCATATGAATATTGATTCTTGATTTATTGTTAATTATAGCTTCACATGAATTTCTTTATCTTTTGATTTTATTCTTTAGATTTAGGGTTTATGTTTAATCATTACTTGGTGTTTTGAATATTGTGATTGAATAGGCCTATTAGATCATAGAAGCTTGTTGATAATTGATTAAGGTTATAATGTTCTGTTGATTCCAATAGCTGTAAGGTGAGGAGTTGTGCATGTGTCTTGGTCAATCGCATTCTAGGTTAGATTAGTGACAGTATTCTTGCTTGGTTATTGTGTTGATCCTTGTTCATGATGTCATGTTTTAGCTTATCAAGTTATCTAGAGTTTAGTGTTTCATGAGATTGCTTGCTTTAGATACTATTAATTAACCCTAATTGATGACTGTGGGGAAATCAATCCAAGTAATTGCTTAATAATCTAATATTTATTCTTTAGGATTTTACTTGATGCGATCGAGGATTCTTTAGGCTTTGTTTGAGGAATATATTTAGAAGTCAGTTTCCATATCATGTTCGTTATCCATTGCTTGATGATTGTTGATTCATGGGATTCTTACCTAGGTAGATTCCTTCTCTTATTGGTTTCGATCTTGTGTTTGATTGCTTGTTTCTAGTTCACTTGTTTATATACTTTCTTAGTTTAATACTAGTTTAATAAAAACCCCGTTAACCTTATTTAATAAATAGATGTACTTTGTAATTGAGTTTAATTAGGTTAATTAACGTAAGTTATAGAGTCCTGTGGGTTCGATATTCTGGACTTACTTAACTTTAGTACAATTGATCGGTTCACTTGCCGGTGTTTTGTGTAGTTGAGTCTTAAGTCTAGTTTTTATTACTTGTTTAATTTAGTTAATATTTAATTGACTGTTTTTAGCACATTAGAACACCATATATTATGCATAGAAGGAACATTATTCATTATCCATAGAAGGAACATTATATTTTATTATTTAATATCCATTTAATGAACACATGCTTTATTATTTAATATCCATTTAAGGAACACTGATAATACTCACAGTCCTTATCTACACTATCACTTCGCGGGTCTATGTCCAATTAAAGTTCGAGGGATTTGCCATCCTAACCTACGATATCAGACATAGAGCCCACATACCTTTCATACACTTGCTTCCATATACCATACCTACAATTATAATCACTTCCCTTGGTGATACGTGCAATATCCGAAGATCGTTCACGTACCGACAAGGTTTCCTTCTCATTCAAGACATATATAAAAACATATAAATCATACATGGCATACACTTACCATTTAAAGTAAGTTCATTAACTATCACATCGAGTATGCACACAACCCCGAAACATAACAAGGAATGGGACTAGAAACTCACCTGGGTTGTGTTACATTCTCCGTAAATCGTTATTCCTCTCTTTACTGTGCTCGGCTAACTATACATTAATTACATGTATCAATACTTGTCCTAATCACATTATTCAGGTTTCACCAGAAATGGTTAAGTCTAGTTTATTCTAATAGAATTGTATTTGAATACCTTGTATTCGAATGGTATTAGAGTACATTTGTATTCTAATGATCACATTGTAATCTGATGATCACATTGTAATCTGATGATCACATTGTATTCTGATGATCACATTGTATTCCAATGATCACATTGTATTCCAATGATCACATTGTAATCTAGTGATCACATTGTAATCTAATGATCACATTGTATTCTAATGATCACATTGTAATCTATTTCATGAATTGTAATTCAATGCTACATTGTAATCTAATTCATGAATTGAAATTGAATGATACATTGTAATCTAATTCATGAATTGTAATCTAGTTTCCCATTGTAATCAAAATAAGGAATTTTTTCGAATTGGCCATTGTAAACGAAATAAGGCATTGCAATCGAATTGGCCATTGTAATCGAAATAAGGCATTGTAATCGAATTGGCCATTGTAATCGAAATAAGGCATTGTAATCGAATTGGCCATTGTAATCGAAATAAGGCATTATAATCGAATTACCCATTGTAATCGAAATAAGGCATTGTAATCAAATTGGCCATTGTAATCGAAATAAGGCATTGTAATCGAAATGGCCATATGTAATCGAATGGGTTTATTTGTAATCGACTGAGCTGGGCAGTTTAGGTCTGTTTACCACCGTTATTATTATATTTCATTGTCTTAACGCTTTATTATGGTTCGGTATTAACTCATAAACATTTCCTTAACCGTTTTCGGCCAAAACTTGACCCTTGTATCCAAAACTTGGACATTTATGGTAAAAAACGTTCAAGGCTAGATCTAGGGTTTCTTATGATCCGGATACATACAAGAGTCCATTGAATCCATTTTAAGCATCAAGTTTGTAACTTTATGATTCATCTAGACCTAATCTACTCTATGTTTAAGTTTCATGGCAAACCGTTCATAAAACATAACTTTTAAGGATAAAGAACGTACCTTTACTCGTTTTTAGGTTACGGTTTAGCTTGGTTATGAACTTTAATCTTGTATTTTTCTTGTATATCAAAGATTTAACATGATCTTGGCTTGGTTTCGTTATTGGATTTATCTCTAGCTTGAGGTCGTGAAGGGTGGTGTATGTGTGTGTTTTAGAGTGTGTATGGAGGCTATGGTGTAGAGATTGATAGAAATGGAAAGGATTAGGGTTTTAAGGGGTTTTTGTACTCCCTTAAGCCCATGGACCTAAGGCCCATCTTTCCTTTTTGGTCCATAATTAATTCCTCCTAATAGCCTACTTATCCTTCCATATTTATTATTGTATTCTTTTATTATTTCTCTATTAATTCGAGTAAACTATTACGCCATAAATAAATAATATATTAAATATTATTTTTGAAAATTTTGGGATGTTACAATATAACTTATCAAATTATTATTGGATTAAGTATGGTATGTAAAGGTATATTTTATACTAATTATATTATATACAATCTACAATAAAAGTAATATTTATAAATAATAATAAATTAAATAATTTATTATTTCACAAATACACCTGATCATCATTTAATTCCAAATCTCTATCATGTTATACGAATTGTCTTTAGTTCGTGTTTGTTTCCAAAATCAGTCTTAACTAGGGTTTTCCTTTGGTAATTTTCGAAGAGCGTGACTCATATTTTTCTTATCCATTCTTATCCATGTTTGCTTGATTGATAAAGTGAGTAACTAATTCCCCTATTTTTACTTATTTTTAATCATTTTGGGGACGTATGCGTATCATGTCTTATTTACGTATTATTTGGTATTCACGATAGCAAACTGTTAACTTTGTGTGTTTATCAATTATCTGCCTAATTTTCTATATGTTTAATTGCTTATTTGAACACATTCGGAGAGCTCCATCATAATCACATTAATAGTATGATCATACGACCGTCGTAGTAGCCAAAGCTCACTTCACAAGGCAATGATTTTACCGACACTCATTATTTGCTCATTGGCTTAATTGTTATCACAAGGGGCAGTTTTGCATTTTTGTATTATATTGTATTTAAATTACTGATGTTTTACTCACTCAACCTTGTATTGACATATCTATTTTATTTTATATGCACATGCAAGTTTTCGTTTGAATTAATTGCAAGTTGGTGAAGAACTTAGGGGTGATTTATGTTAGAATAATTTATCAATACTTATATGAAACTTCTAATTTGAATTTATTTTGTTTATATTTAAAGGATTATGTATTTGGATTATTCGGATTAGTTAATTGAAATTAATAGATATTGTTACATTTAATATTGCATTGTAGTATCTTGTGAGCTGTGAACAATCAGTTCGCCCTCCGCCATTTCCGTCTTAGGTTGGGGTGTGACGTATTATTCATCTATTTAAAATTTTATGGAACACAAAAACTATACAACATAGAGCTATAACTAAAGTTAATACTCTCAATAGAATATGTTTGATACATTCTATATATTATAAATTATTATCCTTCATTCAATTAACAAAACTTAATTACCAGAGTGCATTGTTTTTCTTCTACTATTAGTAAATCTGGATGTGTATATTGATATGTTTTATATCTATGTTGTCACTCATTATTTTTCTTATTTACTACTCTATTAAAGAAATACAATAATTTTATATGACATCATTCTAGGGTGTCCACCTAGATGCCAACTATATGTCATGTCACATATTTCCTTTCTTATTAATGTCAAATCACCCTCTTGATACTATATAAAGCTTAACATTACATACCCTAAAATTCATTTATCTCTCTCTCTCTCTCTCTCTCTCTCTCTCCCCCTCTTCCTCTCTCTATTGCAGTTTAGCCATTTCTGCCGACCTTCTCTTCCATGCTAATGATCGATTCTCGTGTATTATCTGTTATTGTCATTTCATTTTCTTTGCACTTTGTTGTTTGTAATGTTTTTAATTGTAATATGATTATCCTATAATCTATTTAGGTTCTACATGAAACTCCAAGATTCAATGGACATGTTGAAGTTTCTCTAACTGCTACATCTTCCATACAATATATGGTTTATGTAGGTTGTGATCATAATTTCTCTAATTATATCTATCCACCATTGATAATTCTACTAAACCAAAATATGTGTTTTTATTTTTAATTTAGCCGGAATAATAATTATGTAAAATTAATTTAATTTTAATCATTTCAGTTTTTAGCAGCCCAACTTGTAATATAGCTATGACCGTGGAAGGAGTAATTGTTGGAAAAATGGATTTGTTTTTGTACAACAAGGGATGACGAGGATGCACCGGCATACATTAACTGGCTTCACCACTTTTGAAAACTTTTAATTTACAAGGTGCAACTGACGATGCCATTTTCTTACATCTTTTTCCTTTTTCACTTGCTGGGAAAGCAGCTTGTTGGCTTAACACTCAGCCACCTGACACGTTCACTACTTGGGAAGCACTGCGCTCAACTTTTATCAAAAGATACTTCCCACCTGCTAAAGCGGCTATTCTTTGTGATCAGATTCACTCATTTCACATGGAGCCGGATGAACAGTATTGTCATGCTTGGGAACGTTTCCAGAACATGCTAGCTCGTTTCTCACAGAATGGTCTCACACCATGGGCTCTCATGGAGAAATTTTACAGTGGGCTGAACTACGAAAACCAAGTTTGTTTCGAAACGGCTGCGGGAGGAAATCTAATGGCAAAGAAGAATGTTACCGAATGCAACGAGATGTTTGAAAGCTTTGCTCAATCTGATTTTGCCAAAGGGCCACATTGTGGGAATTCCACTCCCGTCACTAGTACATCCTCATCCACTCAAGGTGTACGCCAGGTTAATCTGGATACTAGTGTGGCTGTTGCTTTGGAATCACTGACTAGAGAGGTTAAGGAGCTGAAGGCAATGGTTGATAAGTGTGAGGTTTGTAGGGATGGGCATGACACTTTGGAATGCTCGTTGATGAATCAAGAGGTTGATTTTATTGCTGGTCAAAACAGGGTTCCAAATGCTTTTAAACATCTTATAATCAAGAACAAGGTCAGTACAAAAACCCAAATCAGAACAGTTCTATTTGGCGTCCATCGGGCACACCACCCGAATTTCAAACATCTTATAATCAAGGACAAGGTCAGTACTTCAATAATAATAATAATACCGATGGTACTAATGTTCAAAATAATGTGCAGGATTCGAATGGGGGAATTGGATGTCTGGAAGAGATGATGAAGCAAATCCTGGAGAGAGCCAAGCTACACAGAAGAAGTTCACCGAGCATGACTTACTCTTCAAGAATCAAAAATCTTCCATCTTTGATATTCAAAGGTCCGTTGGTGATATTGCGCGTTGTTTAGAAGAGAGGCCTCCAGTTCAATTTTCCGGTATTCCTCAAACTAATCCGACTGCTCAATTGAAAGACATCTCCACTCGTAGTGATAGGGTTTTTGGTCCGGAGAGAGTTAGTAGAGAAGTTGAGAAAGATGGGGAAGACGAGTTGGTGGATGAGGAGAGAGAGATGGAGGTTCGGGAAAAATACAAGGTAAATCATCATTTATTGAGCCGCAAGTGGAGAAAAGCATCGAAAAGAAGCCGGTTGAAGTCCGGCCACCACCACACACCATTGACCTAGCCTATGTCCCGTATCCCGCTCGTCTAAAACATCAAAAGTATACGAAAGTTTATGGGCATTTTCTCAATATATTTAGCCAATTGAATGTCAATCTTCCGTTTGTTGAAGTCCTTCAACATATGTCTAAATATGCACAATTTTTGAAAAATCTTCTTTAAAGAAAGGATAAGTTGGAGGAGCTGTCGACTCAACCGCTAAATGGAGAGTGTTCTGCGGTGGTTCTTAATAAAGTTCCGGAAAAATTACCCGACCCCGGTGTTTTTACTATTCCATTCCTTTTCGGAAGTGACACGATGTGCCATGCATTGGCGGATCTTGGAGCTAGCATAAACCTCATGCCATATTCTTTATATGAAAAGCTGGGCCTAGGAGAGCTCACCTCTACTCGTATGACGTTGTCTTTAGCTGATCGTTCAGTTAAGTATCCGAGGGGTGTCGTGGAGAATCTGCTCGTTAAGATAGATAATTTGGTTTTTCCCGCAGATTTTGTTGTTTTAGATATGGAGGCCGACGAGAGAGTTCCTATCATTTGAGCAGCCCATTCTTACGTACTGCTAGGGCGGTCATTGACGTGTTTGTTGGTGCATAATGTCAGTAGTTCAGTATCTCGTGTTTTGTATGTGTCTGTAATCGTGTTAGATTGTTTGTTTTGGTATTGAATATTGTTTTACACAAGTTCGCCTGGGATGTAGGCGAACTTGGAGATAAGCGAAGTTATGACAACTTCGCCTAGTATGTTAGGCGAAGTTGTCGAGGTCTATTTAAACCTCACTTCGGCTTATTTCAAAAAGAATGTTTTTTACCGAACGTGTATTGGTGATTATTGATATCACGTGTTGAAGTGTTGCAATACAATCGTGTTTATTAGTATTGTGACGTGTGTTTGTTTATCGGTTCAACGTATTATCTATCTTACGCTCGTATCGTATTACGTGGGGATTCCGCAACCTCGTGTTACGAGATACTCCTGTGTAGATCCGGCTGGGAACCTACAATTGGTATCAGAGCATTTGCTCGTGATTGTGTGGTTCGGGATTATCACACGGGTGTAAAGATCGTTCCGTTCGACTATTCGCGGAACGAGTTTACGTTGAAATACCTAGTTTCTGTGTCTTACCCATCTCCCACCATCAAATATACCCCAAAACACCTTCGCATAACTCGCAATACATCCAATTAAAACCTGCAAAACCTTGTGTTCATCAGGCGAAGTTGTCGTCATCTTACGTAGGGTTTAAGAGAACTTATAAGGTATAAGCGAAGTTACTGTGAAAGCGAAGTTAAGCCCAAGCGAAGTTATAATAACTTCGCTATCTGGTCACTGTTTAAAAAAAATAAAATACTTTCTTTGTATTTCGATTCGTGTTTCTTCCAACTATGACTTCAATAAACATTACAGAACTGGTAAAAATGGAGGTTGAAGCCGGTTCAGCAACTAAAGCTCCAAAAATGCTTAAGGGTACCGATTTCGTTGCTTGGAAAGATCGATTTGAACAGTATGTGAAGTATCAAGATGCTAAGATGTGGGTTTGCATTCAAGACGGATACATTCCACCAACATCCTTGTTTGAAGGTCGTGGACAAATTAAGAAGTACAGTAAGATGGAAGAGGAGAAAAAAAAATGTATGAGGCAGAGAGTAGAGCTCATGCGGCAATAACAATGGCTCTTCCACAAGAGATTCTTCATACTTTCAAGAAGTAAAAAACTGCTAGAGAGCTATGGGAAGCACTAGAAAATAGATATGAAGGTAATGTGGGGATACGTGTATCCAAGACAAAGCTGCTAAAAACGCAATTCTCTGTATTCAAGTATTTGAAAAATGAATCACTTGACGATATCATCACAAGATATTATCACTTGATGACCGAACTTAGTAATTACTCCATTGAATACAAGGAAGAAGAGATAGTAGAGAAACTTCTTGATGCTCTTCCACCGAAATGGGAAATGTACACGGTTCTGATGAGAGAGGATAAAGACTTTGCCAAGATTGATTTGGAAACAGCGGTCAATAAACTACGAAATTTTGAACTTAACATGGTTCGGAAGGAGACACCAACTGATCAGGTTCAGGATCCGGGAATGTATGGTGCGAAAGTCACTCCAAGCTCAAGTTCAAAATCAGAATCCTCTGCCTACTACTCAAAGGGAGAATCAAACTCAAACTCAAACTCAGCTCGGGATGGTCATGTGATTCTCAATATGGATGGCGACGTATGTTTCGTACCTGGAGGTAGTAATCCTTCAAAACCTCAAGCCACAACTGGAAATTTCTCGTCAAATGTTCCAAGCTACAACTATTCACAGATGCCCATGAGTGTTAAATCAGCTGAACAACAGTTTGCTCTCTATGCATCCTTCATTGCATCTTATGAGAACTACATCAAAGGTAAAATAGTCGACCTTGCAACTTTGGATGAAGACTATGATCAGATCGATGCTGATGATTTGGAAGAGATGGACCTGCAGTGGCAGATAGCTATGTTAGTAAGAAGGGTAAAGAGATTCATGAAGAAAATGGGTAGAAAGTTCGTTGGAGAAAGACCAGGGTTTGATAAATCAAAGGTTCGATGTTACAACTGTCAACAAAATGGTCACTTTGCTAAGGAATGTACAAATTAGAGAGTTGAACGAAGTCAGAACAGGCCTACACAACAGAATGCGAGAGGTAGTGAGAATAGGGTTATGGTATCTAGACAGAATGGTGGATACAACTGGAATATACAAGTTGAGGAAGTGTTCGAACATGCTAATTTGGTAAACATCGAAACTGGATGAAGTGAGAGGGAGACGGGAGAAAATCAAGCATATATGGCAGAAGTGAATGATTAACTCTCTGAGATAAGTTCTGAAATTCATTGTGAACAATGTGAAAATCTGTCTGAACAATTGAAAACAATAACTGATCAGTTTGTTAGTTTGGACACACAATTTAAAACCTTAAAAGAAGATCATTACTATACTAAAACTATAGAAAACAGTTACACGGTAAAAATAAAAGCTAGTGAAAAGGATATCAGAAGTCTTAAAGCCAGTCTAGCTGAAAAAATACAAGTAATTGATCTTAGTTATGAAGTGTTAGAAGAAAAAACCAAACTAATTGCTGAAAAAGATAAACAAATAGCTGACTACCAGGTAAAAGTGGTGGAACTAAACAGAAAAATTGAACAATTTAGAAATTCTTCAAGAAATTCTTCAGAAATTCTTGAACAATTATAATTCAGTTAATTCACTAAGGTTTGGATGGCCTCATAGCCAGTCCTCTAGAAGGTTTCCTTTCAGAACTTACAGAAACCATTCTCAAACTGACTTTGGGCAACCAAAGTACTGGATGCCGGTCAACAGATTTAATCGACCCAAGACCTACTGGTCTTGGGTCCCCAGATTTTAATCTATTTCTTTAATTGTGCAGGAACAGTCAAACATGGCAGTAAACAATCTGTGGGTTGTTGACAGTGGCTGTTCCCGGCACATGACTGGTAACAAGAATTTGTTACGTGACTGGAAATCTGTTCAAGGAAGAAGGGTTAGTTTCGCTGGAGAGAGTGGAGGTAAAATCAGTGGTATTGGAACTGTGACTAATGGAAGAATGAAGTTAGAGAAGGTGAATTTTGTAGAAGAGTTGAAGCATAACTTGTTGAGTGTGTCTCAGATTTGTGACAAAGAATACACGGTGCATTTTACTATAAATGAGGCAATCGTTCTTTATCCTGGTTTGAAGATACCAGAGGCATGGGTGGTGATGAAAGATCCAAGAGAAAAGAACACATATGTGATGGACATGAGGTCAACTGAGATGACAACAGAAGAGTCATGTCTTCTGTCAAAGGCAACTGAGTCGGAGTCAGAGTTATGGCATCAAAGAATGGGACATATACATCTTCGCAAAATGAATTACATTGTCAAGAATGGGCAGGTGCTTGGAGTTCCCTTGAAGAATTTTAACTTTGAAGATCAACTCTTGTCGTGCAAGAAAGGAAAGCAACACAAAAAACCTCATCACTCCAAGAAGGTTAACTCAATTGTCAGTACCCTAGACCTACTTCACATGGATCTCTTTGGTCCCGTGAATGTAAAGAGTCTAGGTGGAATGTCATTAGGCTTGGTTGTAACAGATGATTACTCTCGATACTCTTGGGTATACTTTCCGAAGGAAAAAGATGAGACAGTTCAGTTGGTAATTAACTTGATTACCAAGGTTGAAAATATTGTTGGGTGAAAGGTTAAGTACATCAGGAGTGATAATGGTACAGAGTTCAAGAACTATCAGATGGAGATGTTCTGCCTACAGAAAGGGATAGAACATCAGTACAGCGCCCCGTATACTCCGCAACAAAATGGGGTAGCTGAGAGGAAGAATAGAACGCTAATCGAAGGAGCCAGAACCATGCTGGCAGATGCTAAACTTCCCGTGGTGTTCTGGGCTGAGGCTGTTGCCACAGCCTGTTATATCCTTAATCGTGTTTTAACTGTTAAAAGATTAAATAACACTTGTTATGAACTTATGCATGGTAGAAAGCCAAACTTGAATGGTCTCGAACCTTTCGGGTCCCCATGTTCGATATTAAAGACAAACTCAAAATTTGGTGAGAAAGCCGACGAAGGTATTTTAGTTGGATATGTTGTTGGGACACCCAACAGAAGAGTCTTTAATTTATTGAACAGCAAGGTTGAGGTGGTATGTAACACTGACATTACGAGTTACAAATCACCAAGGCCTAGCATGGGACCCGCTGAAGCTTTCGACTATGATAAACTATTCAAATCTTTTAATGTGCCTTACTTGGATTTTGCAGAAATTGATGGGAACCTTGCTTCACAGATTCTGTATGACAAGGAGGAAAATATTGTGCAACGTCCGCAATACGATGAAATTCAACCTACCTCGTCAAGTGCCGTTGATACTCCTGCTGCCTCTACTGAAGAAGAATTCTTCAATCTATTTCACACTCAACATCAATCACACACTGATGAACTCTCTTCAAATTTAGAAAACAATCTGGAAGTCGGTCCGGTTCAGACTACTGGAATTCACAAAAATCACCCTTTGGAGAACGTGATAGGTAATCTGTCTGACGGTGTTCAAACAAGAAGAAGTTTGGATGAACACACATGTGTTTACGCAAGCATTAAAGACACGGGTATCATAAAAGAATGCTTGCACACCTGCTTCATCAGCCAGATTGAACCGAAGAATTATCAAATGGCTCTAAAAGATAGCTCGTGGGTTGAAGCCATGCAAGAAGAATTAGCACAGTTTGAGAAGATGGAAGTATGGAAATTAGTTGAAAAACCACAGAATGTAAATGCTATCGGTACAAAGTGGGTTTTTAAATGTAAGAGAGATGAGAAAGGGATAATCATACGGAACAAGGCAAGACTGGTAGTAAAAGGGTTTAATCAGCAAGAAGGAATCGACTACAACGAAGTGTTTGCTCCTGTGGCAAGATTGGAGGCAATTCGACTATTTTTGGCCTTTGCTGCACACAAAGAGATGAAAGTGTTCCAGTTAGATGTGAAAAGTGCCTTTTTAAATGGTAAAGTCGATGAGGTGGTGTATGTTGAACAACCTCCGGGATTCCCTGACCCAGATTTTCCTGATCACGTGTACAAACTGAGTAAAGCTCTATATGGGCTACATCAGGCCCTTCGTGCCTGGTACGCAACCTTGTCCGATTACTTGCTTGAGAATGGGTTCGAAAGAGGAAAGATCGATAGCACGCTGTTTGTCAAGAGAAAAGGGGGAGATTTTCTACTAGTTCAAGTCTATGTGGATGACATCATTTTTCCTGCATCAAAAGTCGCCATGTGTCAGGAATTTGAAGAAGTCATGAAAAAGAGGTTTGAAATGAGCGCCATGGGCGAATTAACTTTCTTTTTGGGATTGCAGGTAGATCAGAAGAAAGATTGGATGTTTATTCATCAAACAAAATATGTCCATGATGTGCTCAAACGCTTCAAGATGGACGATAGCACCCCATTTGATACTCCAATTTGCGTCAACCACAAACTGGGTGCTGATTCTGACAGTGATGAAGACTTTGATCCCACCCAATATCGAGCAATCATAGGTTCTTTAATGTATCTAACTGCATCTAGACCTGATATTATGTTTGCAGTTTGTCTTTGTGCTCATTTTCAGGCAAGCCTGAAGGAATCTCACATGAAGGGAGTGAAGAGAATATTGCGGTATCTCAAAGGCAAGCCTAAGTTGGGATTGTGGTATACGAAAGGGGGAGAACTGGATTTGGTAGCTTACACAGATTCTGATTATGGAGTTTGCAATCTATTTAGGAAGTCAACAACCGGTGGATGTCAGTTTCTGGGAGGAAGATTGGTGCCGTGGCAGTGCAAGAAGCAGATCTCAGTAGCCATTTCCACCTACGAAGCAGAGTACATGGCAGCATCAAACTGCTGCTCCCAGGTTCTATGGATACAACAACAATTGCACGATTACGGTCTGAATTTCACTCAAACTCCTATTTGCATTGATAACACTGCTGCAATCTCAGTAACTAACAATCCCGTCAAACACAGCAAAACTAAACATATTGACATTTGTCATCATTTTATATGGGATTGTGCTGAGAAGAAATTAATTGTGCTTGAAAAGGTTGATTCTTTGGATAATTTCGCCGATCTTTTTACTAAAGCGTTTGACCGATCCCGTTTTCAAAATCTTGTTGAGCTTAATGGGATGATCAATCCCGAGTAGCCTTGTTTTCCGTTCTATTTTTTTTAAAAAAACATCACTATCGCTTAGAATTATGTCGGTTGCTTCAGTTTGAAGGACACATCTTTGGATATGTTTGGTCCTTACTTCTACTAGAAGATTATGAGGATAGCCATTAACCAGATGACTGAAAGTGACCGGGGCGGTTTATGATGGGTTTTTATTCTTTCGCTGGAAAATAGTCGTTCATACTTAGTTAGAAGGACACATACTCGTATGTGGTCAGTCCAGCTGATCCATTAGATCTTCAGGATAGCCGTTTACCTGAAGACTTTGACTTGATCGGGGCGATAGAATTTAATTTTTTTTGGGGAGATGATATAATTTTTCAAGTCTACAATGTTTAAAAGAAAATTGATCCAACCATGGAAAGTGAAAGAAAAACTATTTCTGTGTGCTTAACTGGTGAAGTTATTAGGCCTAAAAGACTCTAGAACAGCCATTGTATGTTATGGTAGCTTTCTATGGTGCGTAAAAGTAGAAGTGATACAAACTAAATCTCCTCGATTTAATGTGGAGAATCATTCTGAGTTGTGCATGTCTCCATATACATATTTCCGAATGATAGGCAGAAAAGTGATTACCCAGTCATACACGAGCCCGTGAGTGTTCTGATTTCCGAGAAGATAGTGTCAAGTACCTGCAGTGATCCAGATTTGGGACTTGCAGTTGTCTATAATTTGAAGCTGTATTAATGTCTTTATTATTAAAAAAAAAACATATATGTTGTTAAGCCTACTGAAGCTTATGTTGTTTCAAATATCAATAAAGAGGCAAGAAAGAGAACGGGAAGAAGACTCTAAAGATCGATGTGTGCTTACTGTTTAATCAGACACTACGGGTCGAAGTCAACTCGGGGTGACTTGGGGAAAGCCAAATACGCTTTGAGAATAGATAGGAGGCATCACAAACTCTCATGTGATGTCCATCTAAAGTTTGAGCTTAATTGAACCTAATACGTATCACAGAAGCGATGAAAACCATACTAAGTTTTATACCTGCTTACAACCTGTTTCTTTATGTCATAATATCGCTGAACATGGATCTATGTGACAACCACTTAATTAGTACGATTACTGTTCGGATCTTTTCTAAAACATGCAGGTTCTCGTCAAGACTGAAATTTGATCCCGTTTATTTAATTACTAAAATTTTCATTGCATATTTTGTTTTATGGTTTAAAACTTGGTTACTTGGTTCTTTGATCGTAAAGTTTAAATCTTTAATGGAGGATTTTAAAAGACAGTTGCTTTTTGATCAAATTTATAAGGTTCTGTTTGTAAATTAAAATAGGCGAACTTACTGGTAAGGTTAAGAGGCGAAGTTGACCACCTGGTTGACCACAAGCGAAGTTAATGGTAAGGTGTAACAGGGGTCAACTTGGTCAAATACTTTCCAACCTACAAACACTCAGCAAACTTATACCCACACTTCTACCCTCGGTGAACTTAAACCTTGAATCGAACCTCATTATTGTCTGTTTCTTGTCCGTGATCAAGGTGGGTAGGATCGGTTTAACCTGTAATTCATATTAATGGTGTTAATCTGAAGCCTTTGTGGTCCGATTTGTGACATAGTTTGAGCAATCCTTTAAACACTCGATAAACTATCTGTTTTTACTGTGTTTGTAACCCATTTGGTCTTCTAGATCTCAATAGAACTATCTTTTCATGTTTTCATTCTCAAATACTCCAAACAAAACCACGATCGGACCTCAGTTATACGCCGTTTCAGATTCAGGCGAAGTTAGGATTTAGGCGAAGTTGTACTCAACTTCGCCATATGTTTAACTTCGCCTGCTGAAGGTTATTTTACTTAAAAGTTCAGGTTTGTTCTTAGGCGAAGTTAGGCGAAGTGGTACTCAACTTCGCCATATGTTTAACTTCGCCTGCTCTAGCTTATATAATTTAAAAGTTCTGGTTTGTTCTCAGGCGAAGTTAGGGTGTAGGGCGAAGTTGTACTCAACTTCTCCTTATGGCTAACTTCGCCTGCACATGAGATGTTATCATAACTTCGCTCATGGTAACAGGCGAAGTTATGATCTGCTACGTCAATGTTCTAACTTAGACCGTTTGTTGTGCAGATATGGCTGCTGTGGCAGGGGCTGGTGGTGCTGGTGGTGACGAAGGTGGTGACAACAACCGACAGTTCTTTCCGGGTCACAACATGTATATCACTTTGGATCCGGATGCTAGTGGTATAGACGACTATCGTGAGATCATATCATTCCTCGTTCGCTCACGTATTTTTCACGCCATCACGACTACTCTCCCCATTTCTCTACCAAATATTGAAGACTTTTGGTGAACGGTAGAATATGACTGTAGAGTTGATCCTCCGGTTATGCGCGCTACAGTGAACAATCAGGTGGTACAGTTTTCTGCAGATAAAATAAGGGTCGCTTTGCAGTTCGGGGTTGAAACTACAAATGATCCAACATATTTTCCGGCTCCATTCAGAGATGGTGCGTTTCTACGTATGGGTTATTCGGGTCCGTTGGGTGACACTCAAAGGAGAAAGGGACTTTTATTAGATCAGTGGAGTTTTCGGATGCACGTGATGATAGTGTGCATGTCTGGTCGTAAAGCTGGTACAGACGGAATGGGGGCAACGATGCAGTCTGCAATGACAGCCCTGACTTACAACAAGCCATACAGCTTTAGTCAGATGATGTTTTATGAAATTGATCGTCAGAGACGCGCGGTCGCCAGGGAAATATTTTTAATGTACCCGAGATTTTTACATATGATTTTGAATCATGTAGCCCCTACGCTGCCTCAACGACATCCTATCCATTATGTTGAGAGTGTAAGTAAGAGAATCTTTGCGCAATGCAGGTCGTCAAGTGCTCGTAGCAAACCAGAGCTTCGTCCGCGGCACACTGCACTATTTGGTTATTTGGTGAATCTTGCTTATATTGCTCCTCTAGGAGATGAATTTCGTGACCCGGCACCGCAACAGGCTAATGTTCCTCAACCACCTCCTGTGGTTCTACCACCACCTGTGGTACAACAAGCACTGCCTGCTGATCCTGTTGCAGCTTCGGAAGAACAGGTCGATCTTGAAGTCGCCTTTGGAGGGCAAAGGTTCTTTGACATGGAACAAATTGATCTAGCTGCTTAGGTTCGATCCCCAGTAGCTGAGGCATCTGGTGTTCATGTCTCTATGGTCGCTACGTCTGTGGCGGATTCTGAGAGAACCGACTCTGATTCCTCGACTGACGATATTGCTGAAGCACAACAGATTCTGGTCAGACAAGAAAGAATACATGGCAAGAAAAAGAAAGACTCGGATGACAGTGAATCTGACTATGAGGAGGAGTTAGACAAGTTGGTACGAAGATCGAAGAAGGTCAGAACTGGTGAGAGTTCAGGAGTTGGTGAAAGCTCAAGGGTGGTTCGTTTCTCTCCACCCTCGTTATCTGGTATGACTATGGTTCCTGCTTCTATGACTGTGACAGTGCCGATTACCTCAAGTGTTCCCATGGTGACCACATCGTCATCCTTTGGTGTTCCTCCGACCACGTTTCAATTTACAGCACCGGAGATAGTCTCCTTGCCACCTCCTACTGTCACTCCATCGGAGGTTGTTGCAAGATTTGTTGAGTCAACGTTGGTTGCTACTGCGGGGTTGATGTGTTGTAAAACACATAGCATTTTTATCCCATTTTTGGGTTGTTTTGTGCGTATGTGATAGGTTCCATGTTGAAGAGAGCGAGAAAACGAGTGAAATGGAAAAAGAATCAGCAAAAACGAGTGACAATATTCTTGCTTGGTTATTGTGTTTATCCTTGTTCATGATGTCATGTTTTAGCTTATCAAGTTATCTAGGGTTTAGTGTTTCGTGAGATTGCTTGCTTTAGATACTATTAATTAACCCTAATTGATGACTATGGGGAAATCAATCCAACTGATTGCTTAATAATCTAATATTTATTCTTTAGGAATTTACTTGATGCGATCGAGGGTTACTTAGGGTTTGTTAGAGGAATATATTTAGAAGTCAGTTTCCATATCATGTTCGTTATCCATTGCTTGAAGATTGTTGATGCATGAGATTTTTACCTAGGTAGATTCCTTCTCTTATTGGTTTCGATCTTGTGTTTGATTGCTTGTTTCTAGTTCACTTGTTTATTTACTTTCTTAGTTTAATACTAGTTTATTAAAAAATCCCCATTAATCTTATTTAATAAATAGCTGTACTTTGCAATTGAGTTTAATTAGGTTAATTAAAGTAATTTATAGAGTCCTGTGGGTTCGATATTCCGGACTTACTTAGCTTTAGTACAAATGATCGGTTCACTTGCCGGTGTTTTGTGTAGTTGAGTCTCAAGTCTAGTTTTTATTACTTGTTTAATTTAGTGAATATTTAATTGACTGTTTTTAGCACATCAGAACACCATATATTATGCATAGAAGGAACACTATTCATTATCCATAGAAGGAACACTATATTTTATTATTTAATATCCATTTAAAGAACACATGCTTTATTATTTAATATACATTTAAGGAACACTGATAATGTTCATAGTCCTTATCTACACTATCACTTCCCGGGTCTATGTCCAATTAAAGTTAGAGGGATTTGTCATCCTAACCTACGATATCAGACATAGAGCACGCATACCTTTCACAAACTTGCTTCCATATACCATACCTACAATTATAATCACTTCCCTTGGCGATATGTGCAATATCCGATATCGTTCACGTACCGACAAGCTTTCCTTCTCATTCAAGACATATATAAATAACATATAAATCATACATGGCATACACTTACCATTTAAGGTAAATTTTTTAACTATCACATCGAGTATGCACACAACCCCGCAACATAACAAGGAATGGGGCTAGAAACTCACCTGGGTTCTGTTACGTTCTCCGTTAATCGTTATTCCTCTCTTTAACTGTGCTCGGGTAACTGTACATTAATTACATGTATCAATACTTGTCCTAATCACATTATTCAGGGTTCACCAGAAATGGTTAAGACTGGTCTATTCTAATAGCATTGTATTTGAATACCTTGTATTCGAATGGTATTAGAATACATTTGTATTCTAATGATCACATTGTATTCCAGTGATCACATTGTATTCCAGTGATCACATTGTAATCTAATGATCACATTGTATTCTAATGATCACATTGTAATCTAATTCATAAATTGTAATTGAATGATACATTGTAATCTAATTCATGAATTGTAACCTAGTTTCCCATTGTAATCGAAATAAAGCATTGTAATCGAATTACCCATTGTAAACGAAATAAGGCATTGTAATCGAATTGGCCATTGTAATCGAAATAAGGCATTTTAATCGAATTGGCCATTGTAATCGAAATAAGGCATTATAATCGAATTGTCCATTGTAATCGAAATAAGGCATTGTAATCGAATTGGCCATTGTGATCGAAATAAGGCATTGTAATCGAATTGGCCATATGTAATCGAATTGGTTGTTTGTAATCGAATGATCTGGGCAGTTTAGGTCCGTTTACCACCGTTATTGTTATATTTCATTGGCTTAACGCTTTATTATGGTTCGGTATTAACTCATAAAAATTTCCTTAACCGTTTTCGGCCAAAACTTGACCCGTGTAACCATAAAGCTTGGACCTTTATGGTAAGAAACGTTCAAGGCTTGATCTAGGGTTTCTAATTATCCGTATACATACATGAGTCCATTGAATCCATTTTAAACATCAAGTTGGTAACTTTATGATTCATCTAGACCTAATCTACTCTATGTTTAAGTTTCATGGAAAACCCTTCATAAAACATAACTTTTAAGAATAAAGAACGTACCTTTACTCGTTTTTAGGTTACGGTTTAGCTTAATTATGAACTTTAATCTTGTATTTTACTTGTATATTAAAGATCTAACAAGATCTTGGGTTGGTTTCGTTCTTGGATTTCTCTCTAGCTTCCGGCCGTGAAGGGTGGTGTATCTGTGTGTTTTAGAGTGTGTAGGGAGGCTATGGTGTAGAGATTGATATAAATGGAAAGGATTAGGGTTTTAAGGGGGTATTTATAATCCCTTAAGCCCATGGATTTAAGGTCCATCTTTCCTTTTTGGTCCATAATTAATTCCACCTAATAGCCTACATATCATTCCATCTTTATTATTGTATTCTTTTATTATTTCTCTATTAATCCTAGTAAACTATTACGCCATAAATATATAATATATTAAATATTATTTTGGAAATTTCGGGATGTTACAATTTAACTTATCAAATTATTATTGGTTTAAGTATGGTATGTAAAGGTATATTTTATACTATTTATATTATATACATTCTATAATAAAAGTAATGTTTATAAATAATAATAAATTAAATAATTTATTATTTCACAAATACACCTGATCATCATTCAATTCCAAATCTCTATCACGTTATACGAATCGTCTTTAGTTCGTGTTTGTTTCTAAAATCAATCTTAAGTAGGGTTTTCCTTTGGTAATTCTCGAAGAGCGTGACTCATATTTTTCTTATCGATTCTTATTCCTGTTTTCTTAATTGATAAGGTGAGTAACTCATTCCCCTATTTTTACATATTTTTAATCATTTTGGGGACGTATGCGTATCATGTCTTATTTACGTATTATTTAGTATTCTCATTAGCAAACTGTTAACCTTGTGTGTTTATCAATTATTTGCCTAATTTTGCTATATGTTAAATTGCTTATTTTATAGCATTCGGAGAGCTCCATCATAATCACATTAATAGTATGATCATACGACCGTCATAGTTACCAAAGATCACTTCGCAAGTCAATGGTTTTACCGACACTCATTATTTGCTCATTGGCTTAATTGTTATCACAAGGGGCAGTTTTGTGTTTTTATATTATATTGTATTTAAATTACTGATGTTTTACTCACTCAACCTTGTATTGACATATCTACTTTATTTTATACGCATATGTAGGTTTTCGTTTTAATTGATTGCAAGTTGATGAAGAACTTAGGGGTGATTTATGTTAGAATAATTTATTAATACTTATATGAAACTTTTAATTTGAATTTATTTTGTTTATATTTAAAGGATTATGTATTTGGATTATTCGGATTATTTAATTGAAATTAATTGATATTGTCACCTTTAATATTGCATTATAGTATATTGTGAGCTGTGAACAATCAGTTCGCCCTCCGCCATTTCCGTCTCAAGTTGGTGTGTGACATAATGTTCATCTATTTAAAATTTTATGGAACACTAAAACTATACAACATAGAGCTATAACTAAAGTTAATACTCTCAACAGAATATGTTTGATACATTCTATATAGTATAAATTATTATCCTTCATTCAATTAATAAAACTTAATTACCAAAGTGCATTGTTTTTCTTCTACTATTATTAAATCTGGATGTGTATATTGATATTTTTTATATCTATGTTGTCACTCATTGTTTTTCTTATTTACTAATCTATTAAAACAATACAATAGTTTTATAAGACATCATTCTCGGGTGTCCACCTAAATGCCAACTAGATGTCATGTCACATATTTCCTTTCTTATTAATGTCAAATCACCCTCTTCATACTATATAAAGCTTAACATTACATACCCTAAAATTCATTTATCTCTCTCTCTCTCCCCCTCTTCCTCTCTTTATTGCAGTTTAGCCATTTCTGCCGACCTTCTCTTCCATGCTAATGATCGATTCTCGTGTATTATCTGTTATTGTCATTTCATTTTCTTTGCACTTTGTTGTTTGTAATGTTTTTAATTGTAATATGATTATCCTATAATCTATTTAGGTTCTACATGAAACTCCAAGATTCAATGGACATGTTGAAGTTTCTCTAATTGCTACATCTTCCATACAATAAATGGTTTATTTAGGTTGTGATCATAATTTCACTAATTATATCTATCCACCATTGATAATTCTTACTAAACCAAAATATGTGTTTTTATTTTTAATTTAGCCAGAATAATAATTATGTAACATTAATTTAATTTTAATCATTTCAGTTTTTAGCAGCCTAACTTGTAAAATAGCTAATACCGTGGAAGGAGTAATTGCTGGAAAAATGGCTTTGTTTTTGTACAACAATGGATATTAAGTTTATAGCGGAATAATAACGTTTTTATTATTATTCCCTGGAAGGAGTATTTGCTGGAAAAATGGCTTTGTTTTTGTACAAAAATGGAGATTAAGTTACAATTATTTATGTATTTATTTAGGTTACACAGTTCATGTAAATTAAATTTTTTTCTATATGATCAATCTTTATTTGACTGTTAACATGTGTGAATCTTATCTTGAAACTTCTATCAATAGTTAACATGTGTGTTAATTTTATTTTATTTTCATTTTCTTTTTACATAAGTTATTTTCTAGTTTACTACCGACTTCTATTTATTTCGGTTTTTATATAATACTCTTAATTTATTCTTAATATTCAAAACAAATTTAAACCCGTTTTAAATATGGAATTTGACAAATCTTGCAACAAACCTTTAAAGGTTTCCATACTCCTCAATCTCATAAAGATTTCCGTTTGTTATATTTGACAATTTTTTTAATTATCCATAGATGTCAAAAGTAATGTCTAAAACAAACCCCTCATTTTTAATCTTTCAAAAATAAAAAACCTTTCGATAATTTTTGAAAGTTTTCTAATTAATCAATTTAATTTTTAATTTTGTAATATGTCTACATTATTTAGTAAATTTATAATAATACATTTTACTTTTTCGATTTAATATATCTAACTTAAAAGTCACTGGATGTAACTAAAACAAAGTTAATTAAAAATTCTTTTATAATAAATATACATTTATTTATTTATGCTTTTATATAATACCCATAATTTATTCTTAATATTGAAAAGAAATTTAAACACATTTAATTACGGAATTTGACCAATCTCAACAAACCTTTAAGGGTTTTCATATCTTCAATCCCATCAAGGTTTACATTTTTTATATTTGACCATTTTATAATTGTCCATAAATGTCAAAATTAATGTCTAAAATAAACCCCCTATTTTAATGTTTCAAAAATAAAATAAAAAGTTTCCATAATTTTTGAAAGTATTCTATAACCGATTTGATTTTAAATCTTGTAATTATATCTAAATTATTTAGTAAAGATTTCTCAAACTGTATACCTAACAGATTTGTGACTTGATTATATATGTGGAGTTTGTGACTGGGCTACTATCACGTTATTATTTATATTTTGTTTTTAGGTCTTATAGATTTTTATTATATCGTAGTTATTTTTTTTAATAAACAACAAGTTATTGAAGATTTTAAACTTTCGGTCAATTATTCAAAGTATTACCATAATTATATAGTTATTTATGGTTATATAGATGTATAATTAATATGATTATGGCAAAAATTTAATAATTGATTTGATTGACATTAATCATTTATGTAATTATATATCATGTAAGGCCCCGTTCCCGGTGCCCTACTTGAACGTTGGATTTACTCATAAACACAGTTCTAAATATCAGAGTTAATTAAAACTTTCACGGAATAATTAGTAATAGTCAACCATTCATTACAAACCTTCATATCTTGTCTTTTGAACATAATATAAAATATAATATCAAATCATCATGACAAATCTTCAGATGCCAACCTCTTCAGATCATGCCACGTGTCCCCCTCAAGCCAGCTATCTCAGTCTATTCCCCTGCATGCATACTAAAAGTCAGCTACGCTGCGTGAGTTTTAGTTAATCAGGCAACAAACATTCATACATTCACTTACTTACATACATATGTATCCGAAGATACATATTACATACTTAGCCTATTACCTTTCTTTCGTCTGTACATATATATACTTTCTTTCTTTATTTATTTCTTTCATACTTTCATACATTTGTTCATACCCTCTCTCATATCATTATACTTTCATACGTTCATAATACATACATAATTATCTTTACCATCTCAAATATTTGTAGGGTATGGTCCATTTCTTCTCTATCTCAGATATTACTAGGGCCTGGTCCCTTTCTTCTCTATCTTAGATATTATTAGGGTCTGGTCCCTTCCTTCTCTATCTCAGATATTATTAGGGTCTGGTCCCTTCTATCTCAGATATTAGTAGGGTCTGGTCCCTTATTTCCTTTCAACCATACATATACATCTTTACATATACATTTAATTATATAATTCATACCAACTCATAATCATTCATTTATCATTCATATATCAGTCATAACTCACATTCCCTGGCGATGCGTGCAATATCCAAAGATCATTCACGCACCAACAAGCATTCATACATACTATCACATCAATCATTACAAAATACACTTACCATTTAAGGTAAGTGTATTAACGTTTACATTGAGTATGCACACAGCTACGAAAACATATCAAGGAACTGGGGCTAGAAACTCACCTGAGTTCTGTTACGTCCACCGTTAACAGTTATTCCTTTCTTTAGTTGTGCGTGACGAACTGTATAACAATTACACGTATCAATTAACTATCACTACCGATGTCACGTTTCTAGTTAATTATAACCCTCAACGAACGGGGCCGGGGGACAGAGCCCTTGTTACACAATTTTTATTAGAGTTCTTAATTTTTTATTTTATTGTTAACTCATAAAGTTCGAGGGCTTCTTTGTAATTAATCTATTTTAGCCTAAGTCCAAGGACCTTTCTGTCATTCTTTCAATCTTAATTCGTTATCCAGCTTGTTAACGAATGAGGCTCCTTCGTTATTTCTTAACGAATAGATCTTTAAAATGAATTGACCCTCATAACGAATTGGTCTTTATAACAAACTGGTCTTTATAAGGAATTGGTCTTTATAACGAACTTGCCATTATAACGAACTGGATTTTATAATGAACTGGCCTTAAAGAATGATCATAACGAATGAGGGCACATTCATTATTCTCTCTTAACGAATTGGCATTAACGAATGAGGGCTCATTCGTTATTTCTCCGTAACGAATTGCTTAACGAATTCGTTACACGCGCCTTAACGAATTCGTTATATGCGCCTTAGGGTTAGCTCAGAGACATTCTCTGACATTTTGACATTCCCCAACATTCCACTATCGCCGGCGCCGTCATCTCCGGAAAACTGGGATCTCACCGGAAAAGCGAGATCTCACTCTTTTTCCACCGCTTTTCACCGTTTTTCGTCCCGTTTGATCCAGATCCAAGCTAGGGTGATCTCTAAGCTTGTATTTTGTTCAGTTTATACCTGATTCCATACGGATCTCGTGACTTTAACGGTTGAGGGTGTCGGTTCATCGTTTCGTGACAAGATCTAGAGACTTTGGATCTTTATAATATCTTAACATTATTACTTTGGGCCGGGATCGGTTTTTCTCTTGGTTTGGCTATGAGAAAGAGAGAAAGATGAGAGAGAGCTTAAGTGTGTGTTTTGGGTGGTGTATGGAATGAGTGGAATGGACAGATTAATGAATAATTATTGTTTATATATTATGGGTCATGGGCTTAAGCCCATGGTCTTTCTTCCTTTCTTATTAACCCAAGTTCATTGCCCATATTTATTTAACTAACACAAGCCTAACTCATAACCATTAATATTATTATTTTATTAGCCGAACAGGAAAGAGGATGTTACAAGTCTTCCCTCCTTATAGAGGTTTCGTCCTCGAAACCTAACTATTACTGAAACAAATCTGGATAAAACTTGCGTATCTCTTCTTCAACTTCACAAGTGGCATCCGATCATTTACGATGCTTCCATATTACTTGCACTAAAGGAATAATTTTATGACGAAGTTGCTTTTCCTTACAGTCAACGATCTCTACTAGGTGTTCAAGGTAGTTTAACTGTTCATCAACCTCAATGTCTACTAATGGCACATGCGACGTGTCATCTGCTAGGCACTTTCTCTGATGAGAAACATGAAAGGTAGATTGAATTCCCTTTAGCTCCTTGGGTATATCTAGCTTGTAAGCTACTTCACCCACACACTCAACAATCTTAAACGGTCCAATGTACCTTGGACTCAGCTTTCCTCTTTTCTTGAAACAAATAATTCTTTTCCAAAGAGAGACCTTGAGCATCACATTGTCACCAATGCCAAACTCAATCGGTCGTTGCCGCTTATCAGCATAGGACTTCTGACGATCTTGAGCATCTTTCATTCTTTCCTTGATCTGGTCAAACCTTGAAGAGGTTTCCTGCACGACTTCCAAGCTTCCAATCTCTTTCGAACCAATCTTTCCCCAACATACCGGGGTTCTACAACGTCTACCGTACAACATTTCAAATGGTGGCATACCGATACTCGAATGGTAGCTGTTGTTGTAAGAGAATTCTGCAAGATGCAGATGATCATCCCAACTTCCTCCAAAGTCTAACACACAAGCACGTAGCATATCCTCAAGGGTTTGGATAGTCCTTTCACACTACCCATCTGTTTGAGGATGAGGCCGTACTGATGTTCAATCTTGTTCCCATAGCTTTATGGAACTTCTTCTAGAATCTTAAAGTGAAACGAGTATCTATATCAGACACTATCGATAACGGAACTCCATGTTTAGCCACAACTTCTTTTACGAACACATTTGCTAGCACTTCTGACGAGATGGCTTCTCGTATAGGCAGAAAGTTAGCACTCTTCGTTAAACGGCCCACAATCACCCAAATGGTATAATGATGTAGCTGTACGCGGTAGCTTATTTATGAAATTCATGGTGATGTGTTCCCATTTCCATTCAGGTTTCTCCAAGGGCTGCATCTTCCCAAAAGGCTTCTGGTGTTCAGCTTTGACTTGTTAAGCACTTACTAACATAATCTACTACATCATTCTTCATACCCGGCCACTAGTAGTCTTTCTTTAGATCTTGATTCATCTTGGTGGATCCCCGTTGAATTGAGTATCTCGACTTGCGAGCTTCATCTAAGATTCGACCTATGAGATTTCCATGGCGTGGAATCCACATACGGTCAAACCTAATCTTAACACCATGAGTGTTTTCCATCAGCTCGTCTTGTTGTCCGACAATTCTTTCTTTCTTCATTAGCCCTTCATCGGCAAGCACTTCAGATTGCGCCTTGACAATTCCTTCGAAGATATCTGAGTTAATAATTAACTTATACGACCTTACGGTTGTAATGACTTCTTCATTCTTACGGCGTAGCGCGTCGGTGACCACATTAGCCTTACCAAGATGGTATTTGATATCGCAGTTGTGGTCCTTTATCAACTCCAACCATCTCCTCTGTCTCCTGTTTAACTCCTTCTGCTCGAAGAACTACTTTAAACTCTTATGATCTGTATAAATAGTACACTTAGTACCATATAGGTAATGTCTCCATATCTTGAGAGCATGCACTACAGCTGCTAACTCTAAGTCATGCGTTAGATAAGTACTCTCATGAAATTTCAGTTGTTTGGACGCATAAGCTATCACTTTTCCTCGTTGCATCAACACGCAATCTAACCCACGATGCGAGGCATCGGTACAAACAACCAAATCCTCATCACTATTGGGTAGAGCAAGGATTGGAGTTTGTGTGAGTCTTCTCTTTAATTCCTTGAAAGCTTCCTCTTGAAACTTGCCCCAATTGAATACTACGGCCTTTCGGGTCATTCCGGTCAATGGTGTGGCTATCTTAGAGAAGCCTTCGATGAATCTCCTGTAATAGCCAGCCAACCCTAAGAAACTTCGTATATCAGTCGGGTTTTGCGGAGTTTTTTAGTTTGTTATAGCCTCAATCTTAGTTGGATCCACGGTCATCCCTTCAGGATTGAACACATTACCAAGAAACTGCACTTCACGCAACCAGAATGCGCATTTTGAAAACTTAGCATACAGCTTCTCTTTCTTTAAGACCTCCAACACTTCTATTAGATGCTCAGCATGGTCAGACTCGCTCTTAGAATAAATCAATATATCCTCAATGAAAACGATGACTGACTTGTCTAAAATCGGCCGACATACCCTATTCATCATGTCTATAAATACTGCAGGAGTGTTTGTTAGACCAGACGACATCACGAGGAACTCATAGTGTCCATACCGTGTTCGAAATGCTGTCTTAAGGATGTCTGCTTCCTTCACCTTCAGCTGATGATAGCCTGATCTAAGGTCTATTCGTGCGAACCAACTCGAACCTTGTAGTTGATCAAACAAATCATCCATCCGTGGAAACAGATACCTATTCGTCACCGTAAGCTTATTCAACTCACGATAGTCTATGAACATTCTCATACTTCCATCCTTCATTTTTACAAACAACACTGGTGCGCCCCACGGGGAAATACTTGGCCTAATGAAACCCTTGTCGAGGATTCTTGCAGTTAGGATATCAATTCTTTCATCTCGGACGGTCCCATGCGATAAGGTGCTTTCGCGATGGGCTGAGCTCCTGGTATTAAATCTATCTGAAATTCTATCACACGCTCCGGTGGCAACCCCAGAAGGTCCTCGCGGAACACTTCTGGATAGTCGCACACAACAGGAACATCTTTCACTTCCTTCATCTCGGACGTAGCCTTGACAACATACGCCAGGTAAGCACCGCACCCTCGCCTTAATAATCCTTCAGCTTTTATCATCGAAATGACATTAAGCCCTGAGCTTTTTTTTATCACGATAAACTGTCACCGTACCACCATCCAAGGATTTTAAACTTATTAATATACTCTTACACACTATCTAAGCCTCAAACTTTGATAGCCAATCCATTCCCAAAACCACATCGAACCCTCCAAAGGTCTTGACATAAAAAGTAACAGGGAACTCATGTCCCTGTAATTCTATCTTACTGTCCTTAACCATTCTCATTATTCTAACCGAGGTTTTACTCACAGTTTCTACTTTAAAAGTTTCAGTCACACGTCAACATTCCATCTTTGCTAACTTACTAAATGTCATAGCTACGGAACTTCTATTCGCACCCGAATCAAACAATGCTTAAGCAGAAATACCATTCACTAGAAACGTACATGTGACAACATCAGGGATCTGTCTAGCTTGGGCATGGGTCAGCATGTAGGCTCTAGTCCTTGGCCTAGATTGCTCAGCATCCTTCCTTCCACTTCCTAGCCATATGACCTGTCTTACCACATTTGTAACATGCGAGCTTTACAGTGCAGTATGGAGCATAATGCCCCACCTTTCCACACTTATAACAGACATTCGATCATTGTCAGCATTCTCCATCGTGAGCTTTGCCACACTTGTAACAAACATCAGTACCCTTACCCCACTTGCACTCACTACCGTGCATCTTCCCACACGTCTTACATGACCTCTTCTCCCACACCCTTTGCTTCTTATCTCAAGGGTTCCACAACTGAGTACTAGGTCGTTTAGCAGGAACAACCCATTTCTTCTTTTTCTTCTCTTCCACCATCACCTCATCCATAGCCAAATCCTCGCAAACTATCTCTGCGAGTTCAACAGCAGAGTCGAAAGTAGCAGGTTTACTTGTCTTGACCAAGGTGCGGGTGTTCTATGGCAGTTCTCTTATGTAACACTTGATCCTCTTAGCTTCAGTGTCAACCATGCCAGGCACCAACCTAGACTTGCGGTTGAATTCGGTAGTGTACTCGCGGTGTATCATCTTACCCGCCTTCAAGTTTAGAAAATTCATCTTAGCCCTTTCAACCACAGCATCAGCACAAAACCTTCTCATCACTAACTCCTTCAGGTCATCCCATCTCATCGCCTTAACTTCTTCTCGATTCTTCCTCTATTACACCGACTCCCACCAGTACATAGCTTCATCTCCTAACGACTGGGTAGCATAACCCACTGCTTGGTCAGGAAGACACTCACTAATTCGGTTAACCTTGTCTATGGAGGTTATCCATTGGAGAGTAGCGATTGTGTCTCCTAACCCAGTCAGCTTAGGCGGGTCACAACCTTTGAATGACTTGTAGTTACACCCGCCTCGGCCTCTCCTTCTGTCATCAACTCTCACAGATCGAACTTCACTCGAGTCACCTTCTCCATCATTAGCTTTCTTACCTTCATCTCTTGCCCTCCCAGCGGTCCTCACATGGCTTCCCGTAGATTTCTCAGGTTGCAGGTTCTTCACTGCAGCCGCTACAGCTTGAGCAATGGCTTCATGAACAGTAGAGTCAAGTTGATACCCTTCAGTATTGCACAGACTCCGTCCAGCTGCACTTCCTACTTTCCTTGTGTTAGTAGCTGATTCTATAGAAGGTTCTCAAACCATACGTGGCCTACCACGACGTCCAGTGTGACCTCCTTGACCAACAGGCTTCCTTGCTCCAGCCATTCGTATTCTATAAGGAAACACAAACGTCATCACTCAAGGAAGCATTTAGTATAAGGATAGTAAGGCTAACTGTAAGTCCCAAGCTAGGATCTTTCAATATGATATGAACAAACCTACCGTTATTGCTGAATATAACGTTAAGTGATTCAAGACAAACAGAGACAACACGACAGGAATGTGTGTTGCCTTGTTGGTCATTTCAGAGTGTTTGGCTGCCCATGCACCCTACTAATCCTTGAGTCAACTCCAAAATTTGGGGCCAAAGCCGACGTCTGTTACTTCTTTGGTTATGCTGGTCGTACTGCCTACTGAGTCTATAATAAGACAACCAAGCAGATTCTAGAATCATATGATGTTCGTTGGTTGGAAGAAAACAAATTCGATGCCCGTGTTGGTCCCGACTGGCTTTTCGGTTACAATGAACTCTTCAAATCATTCAATGTGGTTCCTGTCCTCGACTCGGAAGTTTCGGGTGCCACTGTCGTAGATACGGAAAAGGAAGAATTGCATGATGTCTCACATATATCTCTAGTTCTAGATGATGATCACTCGGAATCACCAAATGTCTCTCTGAATGTGTCTGTCAATCATCAAGAAGAGGTTACTAAAACTGTGTCCTCACTCACCTCATTGGATGATACCCATGTAGTTGAAGGGGAGAGTCTTATCCATCAAATTTTCGGGAGCACGTTGTTTTCTGATGTCATTCCAAATGAATATGTTGCTAACTTCTCGTACTCACGTAGTACAGCTGTCTCTGGATGGATAAACCCTCTCACAGAGGTTGATGAAAATTTGTCAAACTTACCATCTACCGGTGTTGTTCGCGAACAATCGATTCCATCAAGAATTCATCGAAATCACCCGATTGAAAATGTCATTGTTCCTCTTGAAACAGGCGTATCCACTAGAAGTCAGACTGGACACATAAACAGCTGCTTGTTTTCTTTCTTTATTTCTTAGATTGAGCCAAAGTTGGTCAAAATGGCTCTTCCAAAACCAAGCTGGGTGGATGCGATGCATGAATAATTAAATCAGTTTGATAAGTAAGAGGTGTGGTGTCACACCCTCAATTTTCGACTAATGGGGTTTTACCGTGAGGCGCGTGACATACCAGGATCTAGCCATGTGTCATAATGAACATCCAATTTATAATGGAAAATATTTAAATATTATTTCTCTTCATAAATGAGGTAAGTACATTTACAATAAAGTTGTTACATTTGTGGAACCGTATAATTTATGAAAAAAACCACTTAAAAACCCAGAGTGCGTGTCAAGACGCCTAGACATAACATTTCATTAAAGACTCCAAACATAATTCAATGCTTAGTGGGATCCATGCATGCTAGACTCATTTCAACTTCGCACATGCACCTTAAACACCTGAGAAAGACATGCTAAAACGGGTCAACACAACCGCTGGTGAGTTCACAGGTTTGAGTTTAAAAACAAGTTTGGTAATCAAACCATTTAGTAAGTAAACGTTGTAAGAAATAAAGCATGGATAATGTATGCATTAGTAATACCGCTAGTTAATTACGCTAGCAATCATGTTACATTAGTGTGAGTTCCATTGTGACCGAGGCTGACTTGTTAGTTTGTTTGCCACCCACGGAGTCTAATATAAGACTAGTGTATATTGCGTTCCTAGTAAATGAAACGCCCGGCGACTCCCTCAACCGAGAGCCCCGAGGGGGTTCGTCAAACCCAGTAGTACTACCTTTCATTACCGAGCCAATGTACAATTTTTAACGGTCCAATGTGCATGGGGGACTTCAGTTTAAGTGCACTATGTACCCATGAGGTATTAACAAGTCTACAATTATCCAAAAGTTTGTATGTTGCATGCTTTCTCCCAAAAAGGAATAAGTAAAAAGTGGTGTAGTGAAACTCACCTCGAATGCGGTTCAAATTGAAAGTCAACTGCTTAAGTCAAAGTTGTTCTAGTGCCTAAATCATACATGCACTATAAGTATATTTTAAGCGATTCCTAGAACCCATAGTATCCAAACAATTCCCTTGTTTATTTGAAGTTTGACAAAATTTTGACTTTTTGATGACTTTGACCAAAGTTTGAATTTTGTTGACTTTGACCAAAGTTTGACTTTTCGTTTGACTTTTGACCAAAAGGTCCAAGTTGTTGACCGTTGACTAAAAAGTCCAAGTGTCGATGACCGAAGACTAAAAATTGAGTTTTGTTGACCGTTGACCAAAATGTTGACCATTGACCAAAATATTGACCGACGACCCGTTGGTGATTTTT
This sequence comes from Bidens hawaiensis, assembly GCF_021521415.1. Classification (NCBI taxonomy): domain Eukaryota; kingdom Viridiplantae; phylum Streptophyta; class Magnoliopsida; order Asterales; family Asteraceae; genus Bidens; species Bidens hawaiensis. The sequence goes on along the minus strand of NW_027495185.1, from coordinate 184,490 downwards.
GACCAATAATCTAGACGTAGAATGATTACTTAATGCTCCTAGCCACTTTTCATACAATTCTATGACTAAGTCTAACTTCTACCAGTTTTCAACACTTCACAAGTAAGACTAACGAGTTAGTCAAATAGTTTTAAGTTGACCCATCAAGTCAAAATCCAATTTACCACAATCATTCTATTACAAACTACAATTATTTTTACTAACCTATATGCTAATCATCCTTAACAAGTTTTCAATCATCAAAACTGAGTTTTCCAGCCAACCAAACTTGTAATTAAATTACCAAATAATTCACACATATTCTAACAAGTATTAGGTATAACATATATTTTTCTTATAATTTTTCAGTTCACCCAAATATACAGAATATTCACAATCTACAACAACCAAATTTCAGTCTCTATTTTAACACAGCAGTACACAAATATTTGCAAAAAAATCTATATTTGTCCAATTGATACAAGACCAATTGGGTTAGATTCCCACTTCAATTTATAAAATTCCAGAAGTGGAATGAAACCCATATCTACTCTAAATCTCAAGTTATACAATTTAAAACACAGCTCAGAAAATTTCTCTTTCAATCAAGATTGCAACCCGATTTTGTAAATTAATAAAAAGCAGTCAAACAAAGTTAAAAAATTATGATTCTTGACTTTTTGAAAACTATATTCAAGTACTTAATCATAGTATCAAAAATCAATCAGAAACACCAATGTATCATCAATTTATTCGATCTACAATCTAAAACACAGAATCTATCAACAAGCAGATTCAAACCAAAAGTCACAAAAATCATGATTCTTATATCCTTATGATCTTTAATCATCAAGGAACATTTTTTGTATAATCAAATATCATGTCTTTCATTATTTTACTGATTTATAAAATAATATTTAGTTACAAAAAGGTTTCCATCCTTTCTTTTATAATAAGACACAAAATTTCTTTTAACAATCAACCTTGATCATCCTTGATTCATTTTTCACAAATCTGATTATTTGGATACTAGATTTCATGAATCAAAAATCAAAATAAATACAAGAATATACACTAAACTATACTTACCTATTGCTTGATTCAAAAATCCAATATTCTTTCTTCCAAATTCACCAAATTGTTTATGATTTTTGAGAAAATAAAATGTGTGTATGTGTGTGTGAATTGGACGGCCAAGGAGAGAAAAAGAAAAGTTTTAAGCTTCATTGTTATTTAATCCTCATTACACATTCATTTACACCATCATTAAGTCATCATCAATTTGATTAAACATTAGATAACATTATTTAATTTAATTTGTGACATGTTACATTTTATTATAACCATTTCCTAGTAACCATATGTTGTGCACTTCTCTTTTGTTACTTACCATGTAATATTTTATATGTTATGTTATTTAATTGTTCAATCTCTTACAACATATGGGTATGCAATAACTAATCATGTAACATCTTAAGCATTTAACACAATTACATCTATCACATATAATACATGTAACATATCATGCGTGACAAATTTATTATAACATATAGCATGTGTGACAAGTTTATTATTTTAGTTATCAATAACTAGTTACTCTCACTTAGGTCACCAACGACACAACTAACTCAATGTGTGCATACATGACACTACATGTATAAGAGTTCATTAACTTAGTTAACATAACTAACCGGGTTTACTGACACAATCAACAGGATTTAACTGTGTTTAGTTAACGGAGTTAACCTGAAAATGCCGGGTGTCACATCATCCCTTTGTTGAAAGAATTTTCGTCCCGAAAATTGATATGCTACTAAGTACACCAGTCGACTTTCGTCTATGTGTTTGGCCTTATTAAATTCAGTAGACTTCATGTCTATATGTTTGTTCACTGTACATTCAGTTGCTCAGTAGACTTTTAGTCTATATATTTGTTCACTGTACATCCAGTATGTCAGTAGACTTTCAGTCTATATGCTTGTGCCAATAATACTTGGGCAGTGTTACTCGTATTTAAGCAATTTTTTTCATTTGTCACATCATCCCCTTGTGGAAAGAAATTTCGTACTCGAAATTTAGATTATGATATACAGAAACTATAACCATAGTTTCTTATTAGTGAAAGCGTCTGAACGCTTGACAGTATAAACAAATAGGAAGTGCTAAGACTAACGATTTTAATGTTGTTGGGAACCAAACGAGATTCAACTATTCACTTGATTAGAGATATTAAGATAAAATAAACCTAGAGGTTTGTCATACGAATATCCGATCAATGTTTGTAAAAGTTGATGCATTCAACTACGACTTTTTAAGATTTTAGGGATGCCATTATAATATAATCATCCATTTGTAAAGAAATGGGAAAATTTCAAAAGAAGTAAAGGAGTTGAATCTCAGTAGTTCACTCTCATTTCCAGATAAGCTTAGTAATAGGTACGACTACCATTGCGGAAGTGATACAAATGTTAAGGATTTAGAAAATCAGGTTTCTATAGCTCAAGGAGATAGTGGTTCATAAAGATGAATTTGTATATAAGAGTTTCATTTACCGATCAAGTCCGGCTATCGAGCGAAGAATACTAATACGTCTTGTTTCCTATTTTGGTCAATATGGTAATTTGAGTTCATGGAACTCAATAATGAGGAAGCTTGTAACAGGTTATAACATCCCAAAGATGTTCATAAGATTCAGATCACTATTAGGTTGATTAGGCAAGGTTGAGTTTCCTCTATTCCACACGAGGAACCATTAGAAAAATATACTACGTGTCCAATTGAACAATGATTTAGAAGTCCTTTAACTTTTGCTTAAACTATGCAGCTAGCGCCCTTTTAATCAGGGAGGTATGGCTTATCGGATTGGATCGTTACTCAACATTGGTAAGGTAGTAAAGTTTCGTGAAATGATTGTGTTCAACATAAATTTTGAGGTTGATGGCGTGGAAACGAAGGACATGTGTCCTGAAACAAAGTGTTGATGAAACTGCTCGTACCAGAATTCCTATCAAAGTAATTAGGTTAAAGTAAAAATTTCTCCACTGCTAAGATCACGTGATTTGGAGATACCAAAGGAGTTACTTTAAGTGATAGAAGTAAAAAAAAAAATCCAAGGTGAGTGTCAAATGCATTCGTTGATAATTGATGCTTTATCAAGGTTCAAAAACGGGACGGGCTCTTCCACTCCTAAACAGTGGAGTTAACCTTCCGGAAGGGATACAATGTCATTTGAACCAAACCAGTCTGTGTTATAATCATTTTAACAAAATGAAGTCCAAAATTAGGTATCGTTTTGAATATTCGGGAAATATCAAAGACTTTCCATATTAGAAATTGAATGGAATGGTCAGAGGTTCGTTTCATTCCTCTTTATTGTTAATACCCATGATTACAGAGGATTGTGCATTTCCAGTCAAACGAATTATGATTAACCTAAATGGTGTTGCATCCGATAGGAGTTCAGGATAAATTAATAATGGAGATCATGGAAATTAGCTCCCATCTTCAATGAGGTTTTCTAATTGTTTGAAACAAGTCAAACGTTTTCTTATGTTTGTATTTGTCTGGCCTCAAGGTACATTATATGGTTTTAGCCTAAGAGTTTGTCACTATCACGGAGAATGAGAGACGTTGTTCAACGTTAACGACGTTTAACCAAATGCAGAATGCATATCCAATGGGTTATTTAATTGAGACTGGCCTTAACTAGTTCCAGGTATCGAAAGAAAAGACGTCATCAACTAGCTCGGTCAGCAGGCTTAGTCATTAGGTCGGATGGGCATCTAATGTATCTTATGTAGGAATACTAATCATCAGTCACAATGACACGATTTCCCCTGCCCTCCGCTCTAGCGGGCATATGGTTCAAGTCCAACATCGAACAAGGAATATTTAGAAAATATCTCTCCTAACGTGAGCGGATCGTTTCTAGGTTGTAAGGTAGCTCTTGTCTCCACCACTTTGGTGCGAATACCGATTTTGGTTAAAGCAAATGTAACTAGGCTCAAGGTAGGAAAGTCGGTTAGTTGTGTCCCCAACATCAACATACCATTAGCGTTTACATATAGGGTGTATCGCAACTAACTCACTACACTAACAGCACATCTTCGGTGGTTCTCATTACCAATCCTAACCAAATTGTATCTTCCCAGTGTCAAGTGTAACTGGTAAATTTCTCTTCTCCACTTTAGGAAATAAAATATGAGTATATGTTTTCCATGTAAGATAGACCAATATGAATCCATATGAATACTTGGATGGATGGTTACTCATCGTTCCTTATGAGTTACGTATATGAGTAGGGGTTTGATGACGAATGGTCGTTCACCAACTGACATGACTTATTCACGTTAACTATTTGGTCCTCAGTGGTGCAGTATAGGGTACCTTGGAAATAGAAATGCGTTGTTTCTTAAACTTTGTTCCTACAGGAAATAGAAGTCATAATGAGGACACGGTTATTCGGGTTTCATTCAAATTAAGGTTCGTCACAGGTGAAGTCATTATCGTAGGTTGATCGTCTATTGGATAGTATATCCATCACTTTGCTATTTGTTTACTAGAAGAAAAGTTTAACCATATGTCTCGTCAAGGTCATACTCGATGTTCTATTGAAGTTTAGGTTTGGTATTTATCACTTCGTTATGTTTGTGCAAATTGATGGAATTAGCGGGTTCGAGTTTGTATTGAAGACAAATGGGAAGACATCGATTTAGTTTCCTTCACGAGGGCATTCTAAAATACTTCGGCTATTCGGGGTTTGACTCAAACTAGGGCGAGCCAATGCTGGAGGTTTGTATCAAAAACCTGTTTGTTGTTACAATAGGCACATAAGATGAGTTACACCATCACCCTTCACATACGATCAAGGCGTTACTTCAGACGATTAAGGATCATTGCTCTAGGGCCAAAAACTTTCTAGGAAAAGTTGCATAGGGGATTTCCCAATCCATAGGGAGGTGTCTTTAGAGTTATGGGTCGAGAGGAAGATTCAACGCTTTATGAATGGGTACATAACCAAATTACCGATTTCCATGAGAGTTGAGGTAGGACCATACTAGTAGCTAGTTCACGGGGTCAAGATGAGGCGAGTGATTAAAACTGTTTTTGAGAATGTTAGCCAAAGAGGGTTGTTAAAGAAGATATTTCTCAAAGAGTTTCGTTGTAGGGTTACGGTTCCATCCGTGCATAAGGTATTCCAATTCATCGCATTCTAGTGGAGGTTCGATGGTTTAAATTATGTTTTCCAATGTCCTTAAAAAAATGAAAATATCTTATGGAACGTTCTTATTATTGATTTTGTCATGGTCGGAAAAAAAAAATTTCAAACATGGTGTTGGTTTACAAGCGGTTCTTAAAACTTCGTATATACACTAGGGTTAGAGCCCTTGCCACGAAATGCTAGAGAGGTTTTGAATTCATATTATTTTCATAACAAGGTTTGGAAAAGATATCTTAAGCTTGCCAAAATAACTTGCATATTTGTAACTAAGACATCAAATTTTATGAGGATCCATCTTCAATCGGCTAGTCGCTTCTACCGGTTATAGAACATATTATACAATTTCTACTAGTGTTGGACAAGTTATGAGAGATTCCAGCAATGGTGGAAACTTAGGTTTGAGATTCATGGACTATGACCACACAATAGGATTCATCAGGATTCACATGCACCATAAATTATTATTAAGTGTGCACCCAAAATAATAATTCGGTTTACATGATCAGCCCAATTCCTCCCATCATGCGTCAAGTTGTCCCTTAGTTGGGATTGCCGAGTACAGAATGATACTAATCATGTAAAGGTGAGCAAAAAGACTTTTTATTGATCGTACATAGACTAGTTCAGAGTTCAGTTTTACAGGTGGCAGATGAATACATATTCGTGAAGCAAACATGCAATCGAAGTATGACTTAGACATAAGCTAGAAATAAAGTGAAGTAAGCATTTTTCCCTCTAAGTCAGAATAGACTTTGATTGTACCATAAGCAAGATGTTTTCAGTTGCGTAGTCAATCTACTCTTCCAGCAGCATCGACTAATGAAATGAGTGCGCGGATCAGGAATGAAAATTATGGCATCTCAATTCCAATGAATTTCTATGAAAAAAAATGCTTTCAAGGGTCTGCCTCAAAGAGGTGTGTCTCACCCGAGACTCAAGTTTGGCGTTTGGAGTGGAGTATGGCTACAAGTTTAGGATACTCAAGATGGTTGATAGATAAGAGACTCACTTCCGACATACCCAACTCTTGAAGAGGTTATACTCGTTTGGCGTTGCCCGTGCAAGGGCCTGAGATGACTCATCATTCTAGATGATTTCGTTGCTATATTCATGCCAGTATTTCCTCGGCTCCAATGATGTGAGAATGGGTGAAGTTTCTGATGTGACAACAAGAGTGGCGTGCTCCTAATCCGATGATAATGTTGTGGATGATATCGACATACCCGTATGGCATTATAGAGTTAAGTGGTTATGTACTAACATACTACGTACCCCAATTACAGAATAAATGTGTATGCAAATGCATCATTAATATGCTTGTCATAAATAAGTGAAGAAGCTAAGTGTGAAATCAATGCGGTGCAAATATGACGTGTACACATATGCAGTGCATGCATGAATGAAATGTATGTCTGGGTTTTTAAGTATTAAAACTGACACAAAACTTTGAAAACAGTTATAGATTGGGTTTTGAAAACAAACCTAGTTCACTATAACCAATGGCTATGATACCAATCTGTCACACCCTCAATTTTCGACTAACGGGGTTATACCGTGAGGCGCGTGACATACCAGGATCTAGCCATGTGTCATAACGAACAGCCAATTTATAATGGAAAATATTTAAATATTATTTCTCATCATAAATGAGGTAAGTACATTTACAATAAAGTTGCTACATTTGCGAAAGCGTATAATATATGAAAAAAACCACTTAAAAACCTAGAGTGTGTGTCAAGACGCCCAGACATAACATTTCATTAAAGACACCCAACATAATTCGATGCTTAGTGGGATCCATGCATCCTAGACTCATTTCAACTTCGCACATGCACCTTAAACACCTGAGAAAGACATGCTAAAACGTGTCAACACAACCGCTGGTGAGTTCATAGGTTTGAGTTTAAAAATATGTTTGGTAAACAAACCATTTAGTAAGTAAACGTTGTAAGCAATAAAGCATGGATAATGTATGCATTAGTAATACCGCTAGTTAATTATGCTAGCAATCATGTTACATTAGTGTGAGATCCATGTGACCGAGGCTGACTTGTTAGTTTGTTTGCCGCCCATGGAGTCTAACATAAGACTAGTGCATATTGCGTTCCTAGTAAATGAGACGCCCGATGACTCCCTCAACCGAGAGCCCCGAGGGGGTTCGTTAAACCCAGTAGTACTACCTTTCATTACGAGCCAATGTACAATTGTTAACGGTCCAATGTGCATGTGGGACTTTAGTTTAAGTGCACTATGTACACATGAGATATTAAAAAATCTACAATTATCCAAAAGTTTGTATGTTGCATGCTTTCCCCCCTAAAAGGAGTAAGTAAAAAGTGGGGTAGTGAAACACACCTTGAATGTGGTTCAAATTGAAAGTCAATTGCTTAAGTCAACGTTGTTCTAGTGCCTAAATCATACATGCACTATAAGTATTTGCTAAGCGATTCCTAGAACCCTTAGTATCCAAAAAATTCCCTTGTTTATTTGAAGTTTGACCAAAGTTTGACTTTTTGATGACTTTAACCAAAGTTTGACTTTGACCAAAGTTTGACTTTTTGTTTGACTTTTGACCAAAAGGTCCAAGTTTTTGACTGTTGACTCAAAAGTCCAATTGTCGATGACCGAAGACTAAAAATTGAGTTTTGTTGACCGTTGACCAAAATGTTGACCATTGACCAAAATATTGACCGACGACCCGTTGGTGACTTTTGACCAATAATCTAGACTTAGAATGATTACTTGATGTTTCTAGTCACAATTTAACAACAATCAAGTAATATGCACTTAGCTACTTTTCATACAATTCTATGACTAAGTCTAAATTCTACCACCTTTCAACACTTCACAAGTAAGACTAACCACTTAGTCAAATAGTTCTAAGTTGGCCCATCAAGTCAAAATCCAATTTACCACAATCATTCTATTATAAACTACAATTATTTTTACTAACCAATATGCTAATCATCCTTAACAAGTTTTCAATCATCAAAACTGATTTTTCCAGCCAACCAAACTTGTAATTAAATTACCAAATAATTCACACATATTCAAACAAGTATTAGGTATAACATATATTTTTCTTATAATTTTCCAGTTCACAAAAATATACAGAATATACACAATCTACAACAACCAAATTTCAGTCTATATTTTAACACAACAGTACACAAATATTTGCCAAAAATTCTATATTTGTCCAATTGATGCAAGACTAATTGGGTTAGATTTCCACTTCAATTTATAACATTCCAGAAGTGGAATCACACCCATATCTATTTTCTATCTCAAGTTATACAATATAAAACACAGCTCAGAAAATTTCTCTTTCAATCAGGATTGCAACCCGATTTTGTAAATTAATAAACGGCAGTGAAACAAAGTCCAGAAATTATGATTCTTGACTTTTTGAAAACTATATTCAAGTACTTAATCATAGTTTCAATAATAAATCATAAACACCAACCTATCATCAAGTTAGTCAATCTACAATCTAAAACACAGAATTTGTCAACAAGCAGATTCAAACCAAAAGTCACAAAAATCATGATTCTTATATCCTTATGTCTTTCATTATCTAGGAACATTCTTATACAATCAAATCTCATGTCTTTCATTATTTTATTGATTTATAAAATAATATTTAGTTACAAAAAGGTTCCCATCCTTTCTTTTATAATAAGACACAAAATTTCTTTTAACAATCAACCTTGATCATCCTTGATTCATTTTTCACAAATCCGATTATTTGGATACTAGATTTCATGAATCAAAATCAAAATATACACAAGAATATAAACTAAACTATACTTACCTATTTCTTGATTCAAAAATTCAATACTCTTTCTTGAAAATTCACCAAATTGTTTATGATTTTTGATAGAGATTTTGAAAAAATAAAATGTGTGTATGTGTGTGAATTGGACGACCAAGGAGAGAAGAAGAAAAGTTTTAATCTTCATTATTATTTAATCCTCATTACACATTCATTTACACCCTTATTATGTCATCATCAATTTTATTAAACATTAGTTAACTTTATTTTATTAAATTTGTGACATGTTACATTTTATTATAACCATTTCCTAGTAACCATATGTTGTGCACTTCTCTTTTGTTACTTACCATGTAATATATTATATGTTATGTTATTTAATTTTTCAATCTCTTACAACATATGGGTATGAAATAACTAATCATGTAACATCTTAAGCATGTAACACAATTACATCTATCACATATAATACATGTAACATATCATGCGTGACAAATTTATTATAACATATAGCTTGTGTGACAAGTTTATTATTATAGTTATCAATAACTAGTTACACTCACTTAGGTCACCAACGACACGACTAACTCAATGTGTGCATACATGACACTACATGTATAAGAGTTCATAACTTAGTTAACATAACTAACCGGGTTTACTAACACAGTCAACAGGATTTAACTGGGTTTAGTTAACGGAGTTAACCTGAAAATGGTGGGTGTCACATATTGAGATTGGTTGAACTACCAGTGGGAAAGAAAGCGTTGGATGCGAGATGGGTTTTCCAAAACAAGCAAGATGACATGGGGGTTATCGTTAGAAACAAGGCACGGCTGGTTGTTCATGGTTTTCGTCAGGTTGAAGGTTTAGACTACACTGAGGTTTATGCTCCCGTAGCTAGACTCGAAGCCATCCGGATTTTTCTAGCTTATGCATCATTCATGGGTTTTACTGTCTATCAGATGGATGTTAAAACTGCGTTTCTGTATGCGAAGTTAAAGAGGAGATTTACGTGGATTAGCCACCGGGGTTTGTAGACTCTAAGAATCCTACTCATGTCTACAAGCTAGATAAAACTCTATATGGTCTTCATCAAGCTCCTTGGGCGTGGTATGCTACATTGACGACTCATCTTCTGGTTCATGGTTATAAAAGAGGGACCATCGATCAGACTCTGTTGCTTAAAACTGTTGGGAAAGATTTGATCCAGGTTCTAATTTATGTGGATGACATTATTTTTGGATCGACCAATGCTGGTTGTGTTCTTAGTTTGAAGAGGTGAAGAAGAAGAGGTTTGAGATGAGCTCACTAGGGGAAATGACAACGTTACTAGGGTTGCAGGTTGGTCAGAGTTCAACGGGAATTTTACTGCATCAAGGAAAGTATGTTGAAGATATGCTTGCAAAGTTTGAATTTCAAGATTCCAAAAGTGCTACCACTCATATGGTGGAAAGGCCTCTCTTGTCCTCTGATCCTGAAGGGAATCCCGTAGATCAAACATATTATCGATCGATGATCGAATCCCTGATGTATCTCACTGCCAGTCACCCCTGTCTGTCAATGTGCTCGTTTCCAGGCTAACCCTAAACTCTCTCATTTAATTGTTGTTAAACGTATATTTATATATCTGAAGGGACAACCGAACTTAGGTATTTGGTATCCCAAAACTCAGAATTTAACTTATATGCTTTTGCTGATAGTAATTATAGTGGAGACGACATTGAAAGGAAATGCACATCTGTTGGTTGTTAGTTCTTGGGCGATCGTGTCATCTCTTGGTAATGCAAGAAACAACAAACGGTGTCCATATCGAGTGCCGAGGCTGAGTATGTTGCTGCGTCAGCTTGCTACTCACAGGTTATATGGATGCAACACAAATTGCTGGATTAGGGTTTGGAATTTCTTGACACTCGTATCTTTTGTGATAATGATGCTGTCATTTCAATCGTTAAGAATCCGGTTCAACACTAAAAACCCAAGCACATTGATATTAAAATACATTTTATTCGTGACTGTTACGACCATAAATTGATTCATCTTGAACAAGTTCACATTGATAATAATGTGGCGGACTTATTTACAAAACCGGTCGGGACAGCCAGGTTTAATGTGCTTGTCGGTTTTCTTAAAATGCTTCGTTTCGAGGACTGAGTCTTTTTGAGGATAAAACTGTCCATATTTTATTTTTGCACAAATTTAAGGGGAAAAAATTAAAAAAATTAAAAAAAATGTGTGTGTGTGTGTTTATTATAAAAGGTTTCCTAGTTCCTCTCGCTTAAAATTATGTCAGTTGCTTCAGTTGGAAGGACATATACTTGTATATGTTTTGTCCTGTCACCTATTCATAGATTCTCGGGATAGCCATTTACCTAAAGATTGAAAGCATCTGGGGTGATTGTGATGTGGCTTTGTTTTTAAATTCTCTAACCTAAAATTATGTGGGTAATATTTAAGTTGGAGGGACATGTATTATCATATGTGTTTGGTCCTATTATTCACTTGTGGATATACTGGATAGCCATTTATCTGAAAACTAAGAGTGACCGGGGTGACTGAGTTTTTAAAATTGTGTCTTTTGTAACTCTCTGGGAAGTGATATGATTATTCAGTTAACTACTTTTTGAAGTTTCAGAACATTTTTAAATGAAAATTGATCCAACCTTTGGAAAATGATAGAAAAATTGCTTCCGTGTGCCTAACAGGTGAAGTTATTAAGATTAAAAGGCTCTAGAACAGTCACTGATGTGTATGGTAGCTTTCCATGGTGTGTAAACGATGAAGTGATATAAAGTAAATCTGCTAAACTCACCATGGAGAGTCATTTTGAAGAAATGTGCATGTCTCCATATACATCTCTCGAAATGATAGGCAGTGTAGCAATTACCCAGTCATACACAAGCCCGTTAGTGTCTTGATCACCAAAAATATTGTGTTGTTTGATTATTAAAACAATAATAAATAGTAAATAAATAAATAATTTTTTTATAACTATGTATATGATTTGAGTTGTTAAATTCTTGGTTTTTTCAAAAGCATAAAGGGCCAAACTAGAACTACAAGGATGGGTATTCAAATAAGTCCTAAACACTCTGACTGAAAGCCATTTAAGTCCAACGTTCAACCTTAAAACTTAAATTTTCCTGTTTTATAAAAGTTTTGATCAAGCACTAGGGGATTGGAGTCAAATTGGGGTGATTTGGGGAAAGCCAAATACGCTTTGAGAAGAGATAGGAGGCATCACAGGTCCATGAGTGATGTCCATCTGAGATTTATGCCACATTGCACCTAATCCATATCATTGACGCAATGAAAATCGTCCGTTAGTGTCTTGATCACCAAAAATATTGTGTTGTTTGATTATTTAAATAATAATAATAAATAAATAGATAAATTTTTTATAAGTATGTATATGATTTGAGTTGTTAAATTCTTGGTTTTTTCAAAAGCTTAAAGGGTCAAACAAGAACTACAAGGATGGGGTATTCAAATAAGTCCTAAACACTCTAAATGAAAGCCATTTAAGTCCAACGTTCAACCTTAAAGCTTAAATTTTCTTGTTTTTATAAAAGTTTTGATCAAGCGCTAGGGGGTTGGAGTCAAATTGGGGTGATCTGGGGAAAGCCAAATACGCTTTGAGAAGAGATAGTAGGCATCACAGGTACATGAGTGATGTCCATCTGAGATTTATGCCTAATTGCACCTAATCCATATCACTGACGCAATGAAAATCATGCTAAGTTTTTATACATGCTATCAACCTGTCTCTTTATGTCATAATAACGCTGAGCATGAATCCCTGTGAAAGTACCTTAATCAATAAGATTCCATGATCGGGTCTTTTCTTAAAGGTGACATTTTTATCAAAAACTGAAATTTGATCCCAAAATTTCGTTATATTACAAGAAGACCGGTGTTTCGTGTTAATCTGCTTATTTTTGTTTATTATTTTATTTTTCTATTTTATTTAAATTTTGTTTTCATCTCGAAAATACTGTCCTCGAAACAAGTGCTATAAACGGGCTTTTCTTAATTGGATTAAAATCTTTTGGGCTTTGAGTTTGTTTACTGGTGTGGACTAAGTTTCTGGTTTGGGCCCATCTGGGTTCTCGGCCCACTGATTGCTGATTTATAAAAGGCATCAAATGATTTTTTTCCATTGTTTACTAAATATCTCAAAAATATCTTCTCTCTAAAAATTCACTTGGCCGAAAACCCTAACCTCTATCGCTACTTTCATCTTAGTGCTCTTTGATTCAATAGCAGGTAATGAACGCAAAGACTATGTTGCTTGATCTTTAAGAAGTTGACAGAAATGTGTTCTCAAAGCTGGACAAGATTTTTGTTGACAATTCAAACCTTGAATCTGTGTTTTGTGTGATATTTGATTGGTAAATGTCATGGTTGAGCATTAGGAGTCTTGCAGGTTTCGTCCATGGAGTCATCGGCATTTAAGAATAGGATGACTTGATTTACGAGGATGAATTCAAAGAGTTTTCTCCTCTGTTGGTTTGACCGAAAACCCTGGTCAAACCAAGAGTTATCGGTTGACTTTAGTTGACCGATATCTCCTTCTGTTGACCAAGAACACCTGTTCTCGGAGGAACTGGACAGAAATCACTTTACTTTTGACCGAAAACTCTAACCTTTGACCGAAATCTATGTGTGTGGACAGAAAACAACCCGTTGGACAGTAATCTATTATAAAATCTTTATTATGTTTAATTTATGGTCCGCATAACATTTTTCTTTCACAACCGGTCCTCAATGTTTGAAAATTAGAAATTATGTCCTTAAACTTATGCCTGTTGTTCAAGTTATATAAACAATTGCTAACTTAACTCGTTTGTTGCAGAAATGTCTGATCAAGCTCCATTAAAATTCTTTGATACTTACAATACAGCTGGATACCTATTTGATCCACCTCTGACACACAAGGAGTTTAAGCCTATGATCGTCAGTAACAACACCTACATGATTTCTCACGCTTTACGAGAAACTCCTGTCATATGCAAGAAGATGATAACAAAATTCTGGAATAATGCTTCGATCAACCAACGAGGAGTAGATGTAGCTATTACTATTGATTCCAAAGTGCAAAAGAAGCCGGTCGTCAACACAGAAGCCATTATACGTGAGGTTCTTTTGTTTGGGGATCAACCTGACTACCCAACGGAATATCAAGAAGTTGTTTCACCCTTACTGGAGGAACAAATAAAGGAACACGAGATCTTGCTTCAAACACGTTGTATTAACGTCGGATGCTTAAGCACGATATTACATAAACCCCTTCACGGCTAAACTCCCTATGAACGCCAGCCCCAAACCCTATACATGATGTCTATATATAGGGAAAGCAAACAACCTAGCCCAGCAAAGCCCAAGCCCACCGAGATCCATATAGTGATATCTGTTTACATACATACAAACACTTAAAGACGATACATATTAATCAAAACTAAGTACAAACCATTAAATGTAGACCCAACACTAACAGGTAATAACAGTGGCCAACAGTGATTAGCTGATCACGTAACTCTCTGTGTCCTATACACTTCCCTTTGTGAGTCCACTAGTGCTAGTTCTACTTCTAACAGTTAGACAATCTAACATTTCACATAATCAATTACTCCCATCTCTAGAAATAAAGATACGTCTTACACTTTCTTACATTACACATGAATTTAATCATGTACTTTACCGTTACTTAGCTTGCTTGAGCGACACATGGCTATCTTAAACTGGCATCTTCTTTCTTCTCTTACTTACGTCCCATTCTTTGTTCGAGTCAAAGCATGTTGGATGGTTAATTCTCTCGAACTTATGCTCTGATACCAACTTGTAAGGCCCCGTTCCTGGTGCCCTACTTTGGACGTTGGATTACTCATAACACATTTCTAAATATCAAAGTTAATTAAAACTTTCGTGGAATAATTAGAAATAGTCAACCATTCATTACAAACATTCATAACTTGTCTTTTTGAACATAACATAAAATATAATATCAAATCATCATGACAAATCTTCTAATGCCAGCCTCTTCAAATCATGCCACGTGTCCCCCTCAAGCCAGCTGTCTCAGTCTATTCACCTGTGTGCATACTAAAAGTCAGCTACGCTGAGTGAGTTCTAGTTAATCAGGCAATATACATTCATACATTCACTTACTTACATACTAAGATACATATTACATACTTACCCTGATACCTTTCTTTCATTCATACATACATATATATATATACTTTCTTTCTTTCATACTTTCATACATTCATTCACACCCTCTTCATATCATCATACTTTCATAATACATATATAACTATCTTTACCATCTTAGATATTTGTAGGGTCTGATCCCTTTCTTCTCTATCTCAGATATTACTAGAGCCTGGTCCCTTTCTTCTCTATCTCAGATGTTATTAGGGTCTGGTCCCTTTCTTCTCTATCTCATATATTATTAGGGTCTGGTCCCTTCTATCTCAGATATTAGTTGGGTCTGGTCCCTTCTTTCTTTTCAACCATACATACACATCTTTACACATACATTTAACTATATAATTAATACATATTCATAATCATTCATTTATCATTCATATATCTGTCATAACTCACCTTCCCTGGCGATGGGTGCAATATTGAAGATCGTTCACGCACCGACAAGTATTCATTCATAACATTCATACATACTATCACATCAATCAATACAACATACACTTACCATTTCAGGTAAGTGTATTAACGTTTACATTGAGTATGCACACAACCCCGAATACATAACAAGGAAATGGGGCTAGAAACTCACCTGAGTTCTGTAACGTTCATCGTTAATGGTTATTCCTTTCTTTAGCTGTTCACAACTAACTGTATAACAAATACCTATCAATTAACTATCATTACCCATGTCACGTTTCTATTTTATTTATAACACTCAACGAACGAGGGTTCGTGGGCAGCGCCCCTGGCAGCAGGGTTCTAGGGGCGGAAGCCCCTAGAAGGGTCCAAAGGGCAGAGCCCGTGGATGGGGTCAAGCTAATTTATTATTTTATTTCCATTAACTGCCTTAACATAATTTTCATTACATTTCTTTATTTATTATTTTATTGTTAACTCATAAAGTTCGAGGGCTTCTTCGTAATTAATCCATTTTATTCTAAGTCCAGGGACCTTTTAGTCATTCTTTCAATCTTAATTCGTTATACAGCTCGTTAACGAAGGAGGCTCCTTGTTTATTTCTTAAAGAATGGATCTTTATAACGAATTGACCCTCATAATGAATTGGTCTTTATAACGAACTGGTCTTTATAACGAACTGGACTTTATAATGAACTGGACTTATTGAATGATCATATTGAATGAGGGCTCATTCGTTATTCTCTCTTAACGAATTGGCATTAACCAATGAGAGCTCATTCATTAATTTTCCGTAACGAATTGCTTAATGAATTCGTTATACGCGCCTTAGGGTTAGGTCAGAGACATTCTCTGAAATTCTGACATTCTCTAATATTACCCTTTCGCCGGTGCCACCGGGATCTCACCGAAAAAGCAATCACTCACTCGTTTTCCACCGTTTTTTACCGTTTTTCATCCCGTTCGATCTAGATCCTAGCTAGGGTGATCCCTAAGCTCGTTTTTTGACCGGTTTATACCCGATTCCATCCGGTTCTCATAGCTATAATGGTTGAGGGTGTCGGTTCATCGTTTCGTGACTAGATCTAGCGGGTTTGGATCCTTATAATATCATAATGTTATTACCTTGGGTCGGGATCGGTTCTTCTCTTGGTTCAACTATGAGAAAGAGAGAAAGATGAGAGAGAGCATAAGTGTGTGTTTTGGGTGGTGTATGAAATGAGTGGAATGGATGGATTAATAAACAATTATTGTTTATATATTATGGGTCATGGGCTTAAGCCCATGGTCTTTCTTCCTTCCTTATTAACTCAAGTCCATTACCCATATTTATTTAACCCAACACAAGCCCAACTCATAACCATTAATATTATTATTTTATTAGCCGAATTGGAAACAAGATGTTACATATTAATATCAATATTTGAATACGTGTCTTTTAATACGTTCATAAACGTCTTATATAGTTTTATTGTACCAGGATTTTAATACCTTTAAACAAATTAAAATTAATCAAATTATTAAGTCATATTAAGATTTCTCAAATTTTGACACACACACACACACAGGTATATATATATATACATTATTTCTAATTTTATTTTTACTTTGTGGTTGATTTTTTTCTTTTTATGGTAACGATGTCACAAAGTGGATTCATAAACATTCAATTGATTTTCTTTATATTATTTTCTGCGATTGTATTTAAATTCGATAGGCTAAAACAAGAAGAGTATAAGGATCATAATAATGCTTGCATTCTTACTTGATCATTCTCAAAGAAAGATTAGTGAGTAGTTTAGTAACTGAAATAGTTTCATATTATTATAATTATTAGGCATTATTTTTTATGCATTCTATTTTTTTGACGCATTTCCAAAACATAAAATTTATATAAAATTATTCGTCAATATAAATACAAATAATATAATATATTTCAATATATTAACATATTTATAATTGACATTTTTTATATAATTTTTTCTCATATAGTACACGGGTCACTAACCTATAACATATTAAAGTATATATTCTTGAAAAAGATGATTGAACTTGTAACTTTACTCTTATAAGTACCTTATAATTCATATAGAATTATATTTTTTTTAGAAATACAAATTTTTACATTTCATTATAGGGTATAACATATACAAGTATATCACATATTATATATCTTCCACCTGTGTGGTAAACGGTTCTCTGATTTACTAATCGTGTTGAATATTTGTTTTTTATTTTAAGATAATTTATTTTTTAAACAACCAAATCTTAGTCTTTGTAAATTTTTATTTTACATCCGTGACAACATTTTTTTTAAATATCATTTTTGTACACAAAAAATGGTATATAATAATATCAGTATGTGTGACAACCACCGAACATTAGACAAATCTGGTAATTATCGTAACCGTAATCGTGTAGTAATTAATAAATAAGATATATATATAAATAATATGTTTGCCCAAAGTCTTTGATTTCATTTTATTTTTATAATATTAATTTTGATAAAGATCAATTTTGTAGTGAAGCAAACACTGCGCGAATGATCTCGGGTGACGACTTAGAAACGGATAAAATCCTAAACGTGTCAGAATGGCCTCTAAAAATTAAAATTTATATTAGAATATTAGAGATAGTATATAAATTTAATTTTATAAGGATTGAATCGCGTAAATTAGAAAATAAGCGATAGAAAGTTAGTAGAGGACACTATAAGAAACCGAAGCCAAGTGTTTCAGAAAATTAGTTTCTTAAGTCATTACTGACTGTAATCCAATTTCGTTTAAGGTATGACAAAAACTATCAAAGTTGGAGTTCGTTTGGCTTGTTATTTCTCGCTTTACGTTAGATTTTATCACCTAAACTTACCAAATAATATCCAAAAATCACCCAACCCTTCCCATTCCCCTCTCTCTCGGCCGACCATATCCTCCTCCCCCCCCCCCCCCCCCCAACTTTCCCTCTTATCCAATGAGATATGAGGCAATCATTTGAAAGATTTTGGAAGCCCCACATTACCACAACACACACACACACTCTAACAACACAACTCATCAATCTTAATTCCAACTCACCTCTCTACTCTCTTCTTCTTCCTCTTTTAAGCACACACAATCTCTTGTCTTCATACTCTTAGTCTCAAAATCTAAAACCCAAGGTAACTAAGCTTAATATTGGGCATTTTGTTTTAAATGATTTAGTTAAGGCTTGATTATGGTGTGTTTGGTCTTAAACATGCAAAGTTTAATACGAATATATACATGCATGCATGTCGTGGGTTTGTATATGTGTGTAAGGAATTGATTGAGTTGATAAAATGATTGTTTATGGTCATATGGTAGCTTAATTTAACTTGTCAATATTGAGTTTACTTGAGATTGTTGAATGAATGAGGTTGATTATTGATTTAGAGATGAAATTACCGTAGAAACTCGATAAATTAATACTCGATTATTTAATAAACTCTCTAAGATAATATTTTTTCCCGGTCCCGACTCGGGGATAGGGTGCTAAATTAATAATTCGCTAAAATTATAAGATAATACATTTTTGATAATTTCTTTAGAACCCATATAAAATATAAATTAATAATTCCTTATATGTAGCATATTACATGAATGATTTATGAAGGTTTATTGAAAAATGAATCAATTGTCTTTTGTTTTTTATTGAAATCAATTTCCCCTTGAATCTCGTCTCTAATTTTCCTTAGCATGGTAAGAACTTCTGGTGTTGTTTTCTCATAGCTCAACAAGAAATTGTTCAATGTGATTGCCGCTTTAATGTCCATAAAGTGATACATTAAACACAAGAAGCATAATAAGGTGGGAGATTGAAGGTTTCTTTCAAATTGGGCCGTTCATTTGATATACATGCATTGTATACAATAATTAAGTGGAAGCTTGAAAGGTGTTTGTAAACTAAGTATTCTACTATAAATTAATAAAATATTAATTAATATATAAATTAATAATTATTAACGTATCGAATAATTAATAACTCTTTTAATTAATAAATTTTGACGGTCCCAAGTGTATTATTTTATAGAGTTTCTACTATAGGTATGACTATGGTTGAAATATTGGAAATAGATTATGGATAAGAACACCCATATGAACCATGGGTTTGGATTAGGATTAGGATTATCACTAGTTAACAAGTTGCATGATATATGATTAAATGGTGATTATTTATTAAAAACTCACTTATTCGTTTCACTAAAATTACACGCAAAAAGTTGTTGATTGACTTGTAATGAGAAGATTGTAAAGTGGTATAATAATGCTAGATGGAACCTTGTTAGAATGTTGACTAGTATTGATGAGATTACTACCATTTGGCTATATTAGTAGAGATAGACTTGAATGCATATATGGTTCAACTACATGATTAACTAATAAAGTTAGATTCATGTCTTGACAAGCAATGATTGTACATGGATTGAAAATGACTAGTAAAAATAGGAGGCCATGATTTTAATATGATGGACAAACTAAACTAATTGGTAAACTTACCAATAAGGGAAACCCTTTTTTTTTTTTTGATTTAGTGCAAATTTTCTAATAGTTTTATTAGATTATTGACTACATAGATATATGAATGTTTAATGACATATGATTAGAATTGTATTAGTAAACACTAGTGTGAAAATTGTTGAGTTGACAAATGAATTATGGAAACTAGTTGAATGAGATAAACATGAGTCATACATGATTATATATGGAAGCATGAATTAAATAGAAGTTGTGAATATAACAAAGTTACTAATTATGAAAACTTTATTGTTTGAAATGTTAAGAATGTTATTGTTTTAGATGATGATGAATTGATAAAATAGTACCATGCTATAAGATGTTATGTCCCTGGAAAATTTGATGCATAAACAGCATATTGACATTATAGAAAAAACATGTTCAAGTGTGGTTAGAAATTTAAAGTTAAGGCTTGTGCACGTTTAATTGAAAATTGGGTCAGTGTGTGCATTTTGTGCTATATGATCTGTAACATTCCACTTTTAATAATAATAAATAAAAAAATTTTTTGTTTATTTAATGGGGTGTTATTATTTAGTTAAATTAGATTAAACTAATGGAGTGTGGGCTTGGTCAATAAAAGATAGAATAAGGGATGGTGATGGGCCTTAGGTCCATGGACGTAAGGGTATATAAACCCCTTAAACCTCCCTAAACCCCTAAAACCCTCATTTCCACCAAACTTGCCACCCTACACACTCAAAACACACACACAAACACTTCTATCCTTTACGGATCAGGTTTTAATCCGATCCAAGAAGGGCTTGTGCTATATCTTCCTCATAAAAACAAGAAAAACATCTCAGATGTTGAAGCTAAATCTTAGCTAAAAGTAGGCTAAAAAGGTACGTTTTGGATTAAAGTTCACGCTTTTAAGACTGGTTTGCCCTAAGATTTGATGCTAAGGCAAATAGGGAATTTTTATGCAAGAAAATATGAAGTTGGACGTAAATGAGGTGTTTTAGAATTAAACGGGACAAACGGGTAACGTTTGGACCGGGTTATTGAAAGAAAATGATGTCGTTATAAACCAAGGCTCGTTTGTTATGAAAAATGGGAAAAAGAAAGGCTGGAAAGTGATAAGAATGGAAACCATATATGAATCGAGTCCTTAAGAAACCTGCTTCATTAAAGTAATCGAATCGAGTTGATAAGTGATCGAATCGAGTTGATAAATTAATCGAATCGAGTTGATAAAGTAATCGAATCGAGTTGATAAAGTAATCAAATTGAGTTGATAAAGTAATCGAATCGAGTTGATAAAGTAATCGAATCGAGTTAATAAGTAATCAAATCGAATGTCAAAGTAATCGAATCGAATTTCCCTTCGATTAGAAGTTCTGTTCAATTAGAATTGTGATTCGATTATATTAGTTCAAACTTTGGTTTTTCTGATGATATTTTAGTAAAGGACTGTTAATGAAAATAAAATTTTTCCAAAATGACCTGGCAGCTCGACCCCAACCAGGGGCTCTGCTCCTTGGACCCTTCTAGGGGCTGCTGCCCCTAGACCCCGCTTCCAGGGGTACTACCCCTGGACCTCTTAGTAAGGGGTTACAATAACATAGAAATATGACATAGTTTGATGTAGTTAAATGATACTTATGATTATTACACAGTTATCCGTGCACAACTAAGGAGGGGTATTACTGTAAAATCAGAAAGGAATAGGAGACATGTGAGTTTCTAGCTCCATTTCCTTGTTATGTTTTCGGGGATGTGTGTATACTCAATGTGATTAGTTAAGGGTACACATGAAAGTATATACTAAATGTATATGTAAAGAAATGTATGTATGTATGATGGTATGTAAAGAAGGTACCAGACCCTAATAATAACTTAGACAGAAGGGACCAGACTCTAATAATATTTAAGAGGGTAAGAATAGTTATGCATGTGTATGAAAGTATGAAAGAATGTATATATGTACGAAAGAAAGGTAAACGGGTAACGTATTTAATTTGTATATCAGATGCGTATATGTGAGTAAGTGTATGAAATGTACGATTGTCTGATTAACTAGAACTCACTTAGTGTAATTGACTTTTAGTATGCACACAGTTGAGTAGAATGAGACAGCTGGCTTGAAGAGGGGCACATGGCAGAAGAATACGGAAGCTAGCATCTGAAGACTTAATTTATGATTTTTGAACTTAAAAGACATGTTTATATTGTTTAACTTGTAAGACATTGTAATGAATGGTTGAAATTTATCTATTCTGCAAAAAGTTTTAGTTAACTCTATTTTTAGAACTGTGTTTATGAGTAAATCCAACGTCCAAGTAAGGCACCAGGACCGAGGCCTTACATGATCAAACTTGAAAGTGATGGTGAATTACAAGTTACTATATGTATACTTGTTGTATATATTGATTTATTTTTGATAATATGACTTAAATAGCTTGTCGGTAACATTAATAGTCGAAAAGTTCGACTTTTAAACGTGAACCGACACGAGGTTTCGGAACTTCTTTAAAACAACTCCTAAATTCATAAAATTATTATATTTACCATAAGTTAAAGTATAAGAAAATATCAAGATAGCAAAGCTTGATCCTACACGGTTCGTGTCGCGAAAACCGACACAAAAACGTTAAAATTGTCGTTTTTAAGAAAACGGTAACTAAATATTAAAATTGACGTTTTTAAGAAAACGGTAACTAAAATAAAAACCGTATAATTTTTAGTGGAGAAACTAATAAAAATTTATTAAAATAATATAAAAAGCATTTTTGACAATTTAAAACTCAAAATTTTCACGAAAGGTTAACTGGTTCGTTTTTAAATACGAAACCGTCAAAACCGGCTAAAACCGATTAAAGTGATGTCGTATTTGTAACTAAAATAAAACTTATATTTTCAAAAATTTCCAGCAACTAAAATGTTATTTTTATAAATTATGTAATAAAATAATATTTAAATATAATTATTAAATAAAACAATTGTTGGTTAATTTATACTTAATTTCTAATTGTAGAATAAAATTATAAGTTAGGAACTCTATGTGTTTGTGTGCTTGTGTGACCACTTAGGTTGAGGCTAAGTAAAATAAAATTCGTCAACAAATCATTTAAACCCGGACTTAAATTTAATTAACGTGTACTAATATAGGATACAATTTTTTTTTAACACCTCCCAGATTCAATTATGAGTTTTCTCTTAACGCCCATTGTTTTAAATATTTTGTAAATTTTTTTGGGAAGAAGCTTATTGTGTGTGTGTGTGTGTGTGTGTATATATAAGGTGAGATTATACTAAAAATTAATGTGTGTCTAGGAAGTGTAGTAAGAATCCTGGAGCATTGCATCTAATGATCCAATGATTGTGGTTCATTGTAGTGTTTTTCTTATGTGTGTTCTATTTTTATACTTGTTTTATAACACTCCATGGCCATTATTGTCTACAGTGTTATACTGAATTCGGAAATAAACAATTAGATTAATTAGTCACATGTGAGAGAGAAAATACTTCCATTACTCACCACAAACCACCACCACCCACTATGAACCACCGTTAACCACCACCATTCTTCTTTTTCCGGTCATCACCACTTTCTCTAGTTATATTTACTGAGTTCTCGACACTATCATTAGTAAAAAATGTGCTCCCCTCTTATACTCACAAATCTAAAACTAGTGTGTTTTGTTAGATTTGAAATTGATGTGTTTTTAAAATTCTAAATATGTATTTAATGTTACAACCATATTAGTGTGTGTTATACGGGTTGGTGTGTTATATTAACATTGAATATGTATCTAATGTGTTTGACCGGGTTATAAGGAAAGATATAGGGATTATAGTTAAATTAATAATTCAGTTCCATAATTAACATGATATGGTTGTTTACAAACTTGCCCTTATGTGGTATATTAGATCTAACGGTTAAAATCACTTCTTAAACTTTTTAGAAAAAATATACTTCTTACTATAACCTTGATATATATATATATATATATATATATATGGAAACGCATTTGCCCCACCCCGACTAGGTAAATGCGGAAGCGTAATACGTGAATGTAACAGATAACCCTGGTATCAACCACATTGTTTATAAAAAAAAATCAACAAACTAATTCACATCATATTACATGGTTTTAACTTTGTTTCTAAACTAGGCGTTCATAAGATAACCAGTTCTCTACGCCGCTTTATTCTTTAATAGTATATACTGCTTCTATCTACATCCGTATGGTTTATCACTTGAGCATATAGCATTTAGCACATCATTCCATCTTTGGAATACCAGAAAAGCATGGTAAAATAGGTCAACTACAAAGAGTTGGTGAGTTTCACAAGTTTAAACAAAACTAGTATACGTAGTCATAGTATTCATGTTTTGTGTGTATGCAATTTAATTATACTAATCCACCAGTGAATCCTCGACCAACTTATATTACGTGGCCTCCACTGCCCCCGCACACTTCTTATGCCCACATTGGCTCTATTTGCCCCAACAGGTACTATGTCTAACACCACATTGCATGTTACAAAAGGTTCGTATGGTCATGTGCAATTGTAAAAACATGTTCCGGCATACCCCACCAGCACTGGCAATTGGGTTTTTCAAACCAATAGTACTATTCACATGCCTTCAGCTCATAGTTAATCAATCGTGTGTGGGACTTTCAAGTGTTAGCACTTATTTAATTCACATCATAAAACGTTTCCAAATAAATAGGCATATATAAGCATGCTTTCCACAGCGAATGTTCATAAAATAGTTTAAAAAGTGGGGTCATGAAACTCACCTTATTGTATCACAGTATCAGTAACACACTGATGTAAGTGGTATGCCTCGACTATAGCTCAATCCTTATAACGATATTGCATTGTAATCCTAGTCTTTAAACTAAATCGGGCTGTATATCTAGTCTGTGTATGGTTGTTGCGCCCAGAACATATTAGTAGTCTTAGATTGTGACATTGTACGACATGAAATGTTTAAAACCAGTATTGGCTCAGTTTCATTGTTTTCCGTGCCTGGCCAAATGGTCATTTACGCGTTTCGGAAATAGGTTATTGTAGTATCCCATATTTCGTTTGATAATTTAAATGATTTGGATTTAAATAAATTATAGAAGAAAAATGTAATTATTTAAAGTATGAGGGGAATAAGTGTCATTAGATGAAAAGTTAAACATGAAACCCTACCCTCATCCTATAATTATAGCCACCATCTCATTCATAACCATCCTAGCCTCCAAACTCCTTATTTACCAAAATCCCGTTTTTGAGAAAACCACCCACAAAGACATGACGATTCCCAGAGATCTAACAGTTAGATCGGTCTCAAATTTTAACTGAGTGTTCATGACATATAAATGAAGATTTCCATTAATCAATCTTCGATCAGAGGTCAGGATGTCCAGTTTTTAACCAGAAAACCATAACAACAAAAATGGAGTTTTTCCGGAAACTGTTTTAGTTTTCCGTCAACTGTAGTGGCAGTTTCCGGTGGCGGAAGTGGGCGGCGCTGGTAGATCTCGGCGAGACGGTTCTGTGGCCTCTTGAATCACTAAATTCCGAGTTTGTTTGATATGGTTTTGGTCTATTCGAGTGATTTCGAACATAAACCTCAAATGTACGTTTTTGTTAAAAATGTTTACGTTCCGTATAAAGATTTGCATGAAAAATGGTAGGATGATAGAACGGGCCGTGATTATTGATAAAGTAATGAACTTGAGACTTAATGGGTTAGTTGGGTCGTTTCGGGTAAAACGAGTAGTGTTCGGGTTGTGAAAAGGTCGGGTAAACGAAGTCGGTTTTACATGAAACTTGGTGGGATAGTAAATCGGACGTTATTATGTGAGAAAAATGTAATCTTGAACATAAACGAGTTGTTTTGAAAGAAACAGGTTATACGGGCGCTTAAGTTGACACTTATACAGGCATATACGTGGATACTTATATGGACGTATAAGTGTACACTTATTCGTCCGTATAAGTGTACTTATATGAGCGTATAAGAAGTAGGCTAAACGAATGCTAGAATATTAAGTAATGATTGTGCCTTATTACACAGTCAGCTGTATGTTGTAAAGGAAGAATTTAATCGTCATCAGAACCGGATACATGTGAGTTTCTAGCCCCATTTCCTTGTTATGTTTTTGGGGCTTTGTGCATACTCAAAATTTTATCAGCATATTAACTATTTTTCATAATAAATCCCCAATAAACGGTAATAAAATCCCCAACTATTCGTCGTTTCTCTAAAAATTACAAATTTGGAAAGGGACTCTCTTATATGGTCCCTAATTTCCCTGAAAAGTGTAATATGCGAATAATAATCATGTCACAATCAAGACACAAACAGCCCCTAAACGAGTATTTATGTTATTACCTTTGCGGTTTTTCCGAGTGTTTAGGTCCTTTTATTTCGTTTCTGGGTACTTGGTTCTCTAGTTAGTATATATCTACAGGTCATATAACACAAAACCAAGCATCCAACATCAATTAACAAGCCTTGTAAATTTGGGTTTCGTTTAAGGTTTGGAATCGAGTTCTCAAACCGTAAAAACATAATACAAACATTCTAATCCGTGTTTTTGGCCAAAAAACCATATGTTTCTGGTTTGTAATCATGTTTAAGATATAAACATGATTTTAGGTGATTTTATATGGTTAAACATGTTTTATACTAATCAAAACATGTTTTTATAATCAAAACTAGTTAAAAACAAAATCAACACTTGTTATTTTGGATCCTACCTCAAAGGTTATGGCTGGAAGGATGAAGAACACATGATGTTTGCTTTGTTGTTTAGTTAAAAATGTGAGCACATCAAAGGATTGATATATTATATAAATAAAAATATCAAGGGGAAAGTCCTATATGGCGGCCGAAAGACAAGGGGGCCCACATGTCTCATTTTGCGTGCCAGAAGTTATATCTCGGTCCCAAATTTAGTTCGAGTTTGGTTTTTGGCTAGAAAAATAGTTCAGGTTTGATAAACAACGCAAAAACGAGTGTTTTTTAACTAAATTTTGTAAATTAATAAAAAAGTACTGACTCGTTGTAAAAATCCAAAATATTTTCACGGATTGCTAAAAACATATTATTTAAGTGTTCTATAAGTCTTTTTCAGCTTGACTGATGATACAATGCTTGTTTTGGTTATTACTATCGATTTTAAGTTCACAACATATCATTAAACGAATATCATTTCGTTTAAGCGATTTTGCACATACTAGGGCCATAATATCAATATTTTAGTTGTTATAACACATATATCACTTGTATTTGACCCCCGTGTATATATCCGGGTCATAATCAGTATCGTTTGGTTAATCATTTACTCGATACTAAATAACCGGGTAACTTTTTACTCGTTAACTAGCAAATAAGGTGTACCTCATTTTTTAACAAATGTCACAATATTATACTTTACAAATTGTTTTATAGTGGGATGAATAAATTTGGTTAAATAACTATTAGCTGATATAAAGAAGGGCACAAAATATTGGTAGATCTATCGGGGTGACGCCCCCCTTCCATTCGTGTTGGGGCTAAAAGTGGGAATATTTTGAGTTTGGTACGTTTCGAGTTATCAAATTAGTAGTCATGCACATGTTGAACTCTTAGCTTTTTTACAACAAACACATTTTGTGTAAAAGGTAAAGTGTTGGTTTTGTGTGTTGTACTGTGTATAGACATGTATTGGTTGGAAAAACTATTATATCACACCCAACCTAAGGCGAAAATGCCAGGCCGTGAGCTGATTGCTCACAGCTCTTAAGGTACTATCATGCAAGAATTAAAGATGATAATATCTATTTAATTTAATTAAATATTCAAATAAATTCAAACAAAAAAGTACAACTAATTAAAGAAAATAATAAATACAAATCTAAGTCTTGATTATATCTCTTCTAGCATAGCAATCCTAAATACTTCAACAAATCCTGATATCAATTCACACAATAACCTGCTTACGCGTACAAAATAGAAATAATTTTGTCAACAACACATCTTGAGTGAGTAAAACACCAGTTAGTTGAGATACAATATAATATATAAAACAAAACGCAAACTTTTCCTGTGAAATAACAATTAAGCCATATCATGTAAACAATTCAAACAGTTAATAAAGAATGGGCTAAACCGTTGCCATGGAATCGGGGATTGATTACCAAAAATGAGTTTTCGGTGAAACAATTGTCATGCGATTGGACGCTGGCCATTACGACGGTCGTATGATCATACTATTACTATGATGGATCTCTCCGAATGCGGTAAAATAAAGCAAATAAAAATATAGCAAGTTAAGCATCAAACTGATATACACATAAACAGTTGCAATTGATTACTATATAATAGGTAAATATTTAAGTTACGCACATGTCCCAAAAAAGAAAAAAAAATAAGTAAAAAAGGGGAGTGAAATACTCACCTTAACAATAAGCATATGAATTAATTGTAGTAAGAAGATAACAAACGAATGTCACACTCGTCGAGATAGATCAACGGAAAGTATTAGGAGTGATACTAATGATAAACGAATGGATTCTATAGATTAATAGAGCTTTAAAGATTGAGCTATTATTTGGAAGTTAAGATAATTTATTTATAGTTTTATCTTATAAAAGTTATTATATGATAAATTAAATCCTTTTCTTTAATAATATTATTCTTATTTTAAATTGTATTAAATAATATTAAATATTTGTTTATATTAATACAGTTTCAATAAAAACAATTTAAGATTTCTTTTAAATTAATATTGTAAATAATAAATAATTGTTAGGGCACGGAAATTTGACACTGTGGATATGTTATCCTGACATGTGTTCTTGGATCAGTTATCCTTAGCAAGATCCTGTCATGATCAAGGATCCTCAGTTACTGGTATTACTAACAATTGTTTCTCATGTGTAGGTTAATATTTGATAGGTATAACGGCTGGAGACGTGGTCTAACCTAAGATTTCTCTACAAGGCTCCTTCTTGCACGTGGTCAAAGAGTGGGAGTGGCTAGTGGAAGAATGGCAAGAAAATAGGAAAAGTTGTTATAGATTTTTTTCTTATATAATAGAGTTTATGATCAAATTAGGTCACTTCACACTCATTAGCTGCAGACATTTCACAAACACTCTCTCTAGAACTCTTTAAACAGTTCATACACACACTTAGATTTTGTAACCTGTGATCATAAACTCCACCCATTGTAACCTTTTTTTATATTAATAAATCGGTGATTGACAAGTTGTCATCACCGAGGGTTTTTTTCCTTTGATCTAATCAAGATCAAGGGGTTTTTCCTCGCAACAAATCACGTTGTTAATCTCTCATTCATTGATATAATCGTTGTTAATACCATAGCACTAACCAGAGGATCCTTCAGGAGATAGAAGACCTGAAGAAAACTAAGAGGCCGACAAAGGATCAAACACCCCCGATGCCCAGGATGTTGGATTTTAACACTCCAATATCCTTGGCTCAACCTACTCAAGGATCATCCCTCCTTCAACCGGGGTCCATGGGTCAACAGACTCAAGGATCCTCAACTTTCCAGCAAGGATCATCCATCCTTCAACCGGGGTCCATGGGTCAAACCAGCTCAAGGATCCTCAACCTTTCAGCAAGGACCATCGATCCTTCAACCAGGATCCTCCGGATTGTATATTCAAGGATCTTTTAACTCCCAACCATTATGGTCCTTCATCCACAATCAAGGATCCTTATTCCAGGATTAAGGATTCTCGGGGGTTCAGCGTCAACAGTCCTCTAAGGTTCATGAAGGAGATATAATCCCCATGCAGATCATATATTCTGGTGGACCAACTTCTGTAACAGACGCTTCTTACCTTAGCCACTCTTCTGGATTGCCAACCTTTACACAACAAAGAGGTAACACGCATGATCCTATATCCTTAAATGCTAACCGTGGTTCCATGTAGGATGCAGTTATCAACCAAGCCATGGCTAAGTAACTGCAGAAACTTAAGGATATGTTATCCAGCGTACCCGGGGTGATCCGTCCAATCCCAGAAATACAGGAGGGAAGCCATAAATTGTCCAGATACTCTCCACCAATCTGTGACGCACAGATCCCGAAACGCTTTCAAACCCCAAACATGAAAGTGTATGACGGGATCACTGATCCTGAAGAGCACGTAGCTCAATACAGAGAAAGGATGGAAATCAATCCAATTCCCGAGAGGTTCAAGGAGGCTTGTCTGTGCAAAGATTTTGGAGCCATACTATGAGGATCTGCTTTAAAATGGCTACTAAGTCTTCCTCCCTTTTCTGTTACTTCTTTCTCACACTTAGTTAACTTGTTCAACAGTCAATTTTCCTTTAGTAGGAAATTTGAGAAGTTAACTAGTGATTTATACCGAGTTATACAAACTAGCGATGAATCCCTTAGGGATTTTGTTACAAGGTTTGGTAGGAAAGCCCTGGAAATCCCCAACTTTGACATGGCTACTGCTGTTGAAGCATTGAAGATAGGAATTCAGAAGGGCTCCCCCTATTATGATGATTCTGTGATGACTCCTTGCAGGTCTTTGGATGAAGTAAGAAACAGAGCACTAAGGTTCATACGACTGGAGGATGACAAAAGGTTCCAAGAACGATTCGGGGCTCAGACAAAACAGGAATCTCCTTACAAGAATAAAGGATCCTTATACAGAAACAACAATCGAAGCTGTACTCCAATTTCAACAATCAAAATGTCCGAGCAGTTGAAGAAGGGGATGACGATGACGATTACCCCAGTGTCTCAAAATATTTCTTCTCTGTAGATACCCATGGCTTGATTGGTGCCATGAAGGGTCTAGGAGAAAAGACAAGGTGGCCCCGAAATAACGAGAAGTTAAACTGTTTTAGACAAATCAAATGGTGTGCTTTCCATGAGGATTTTGGCCACATGACGGACGATTGCATCGGTTTAAGGAGGGAAATTGGATACCTCCTGAGTAAGGGCCATCTTATGGAACTGCTGAGAAGAAAAAAGTCCGGGATCCAGGATCCTGAAGAGGTTCTTCAAAAAGCAAGTCCGCCCCCACCAGATGCTCAAGTGATCAACTTCATTTCCCGTGGCTCAGACATATGTGGAACTTCATTCTCCGCAGCTAAGAGGCTGGCCAAGGGGACCAAGTTGGATAACGGGAACGACCGGTTATATCCACCTCCTTGACAACAGACAAAAGGATCTTCTTCGATGAAGAAAATAAATCAAGCATCCAGAATCCACATCATGACGGTTTGATTACTACTTTGTTTATTTCTAAGCATTATGTACGCAGGATCCTAGTCGACGGTGGAAGCTCGGTCAATATCATCCAACACAATGTGCTTCAAAAGATGAATATATTAGACTCGGAGATCATCCCAAGGACATCGGTGCTAATAGGTTTCAGTGGCGAAACCAAGAAAACATTGGGGGACATCAAACTCCCAATATACATCGAAGGGTTAAATTCTTACCAAAAATTTTGTGTATAGATAACATATATTGTTGCAATGTTATTTTGGGTAGGCCTTGGCTACATGGGATTAAGTCAGTGGCCTCTACTCACCAACAATGCATTAAACTACCAACTCCTTGGGGAGTAGTAAGGATAGATGGTGACCAAGTCGAAGCCAAGAACTACTATTTTTCATCAATGAAGCCAGCAGCTAAACAGACGATAACATAGCAACCACAGCAACATCCTAGGGACGTGCTGGAAGCTCGGGAAAAAGACATAAAGGGAGTGTCCTTGGATCCCGAGGATATAGATGTGAAGGTGTTCCTAGTATCCAGTATCTCTAGTGAGATCGAGGAGGATATAATATCCTTCCTAAAGCAAAGAAAGTCCACGTTTGCCTTCAAAAATTCAGACATGACAGCTATGTCTAAGGAGATAATTACTCACAAGTTAGGCCTTGATTTATCTGTTAAACCCGTCCATCAAAGCGAAGGAAATTCACTCCTGAGAGGAACGCGATCATACATGAAGAAGTTGAAAAACTTCTTAAGGCCGGTATGATCAGAGAGGTTAAGTATCCTCAATGGTTAGCTAATATGGTTGTTGTTTCTAAAAAGCATGGAAAGTGGAGGGTGTGTGTCGATTTTACTGATTTAAACAAGGCATGCTCCAAGGATCCTTTCCCATTGCCTCATATAGATTCTATGGTGGATGCAACAGTAGGACATGAGATGCTCACCTTTATGGATGCTTCCTATGGATTTCAACAAATTTAGATCGAACCATCTGATCAAGAGGATACAACATTCATGACTCTTTCCGGCATATACTGTTATATTGCTATGCCGTTCGGACTAAGAAATGTAGGGGAAACATATCAAAGATTGATCAACATGATGTTCAAGGATCAGTTAGGCAAAACCATGGAAGTATACATAGATGACATGGTGGTGAAGTCAAAAAGAGCTGAGGATCACCTCAGAGATCTTTAAGAAGCATTCAATATCCTCGACATATTCATCTCCAGATCTGACGGGAAGAATAGCTGCTCTCAACATATTCATCTCCAGATCCTCAGAGAAGTGCAAAGATTTCTACGACATCCTTAGGAAAAACAAGAAATTCGAATGGAAGGAGAAGCATGAAGTTGCACTTAAATCCTTAGAGGATTACTTATCCTTGGCACCAGCTTTAATGAAGCTTGTGGATGGAG
Source organism: Bidens hawaiensis (assembly GCF_021521415.1). Classification (NCBI taxonomy): domain Eukaryota; kingdom Viridiplantae; phylum Streptophyta; class Magnoliopsida; order Asterales; family Asteraceae; genus Bidens; species Bidens hawaiensis. Next base: position 151,732 of record NW_027495185.1, on the reverse strand, counting down.
AATCTTTATATCTATACCTAGCTGTTTCAGGAAATGCAGTAAGTGCCGTCCTCGTGAAGGATCATGAAGGTGAACAGCGTCCCGTTTATTATGTAAGTAAAAGTCTTTTAGACGCGGAAGCCAGGTATTCTCATTTAGAAAAGTTAATTCTCGCACTTATTATGGCTTCTACGAAATTGAGACATTATTTTGAAACATATACTATTATATTAAGAACTAATTATCCTGTTAAGAATGTGCTTAGAAAACCAGAATTATCGAGAAGGATGGCCAAGTGAGCTGTGAAGCTGAGTGCATATGATATTCAGTATGAGCCTAGAATAGCTATTAAATCGCAAGCACTAGCAAACTTTGTTTTCAGCAGTGACTTGCAAAAAGAAGCTGATTTAGAAGTCTAGCAATTAGAAGAAACCATGGATCCTTGGATACTCTTCACAGATGGAGCATCAAACGTAAGAGGGACAGGATTAGGTATCCTACTGAAATCGCCACAGGGGGACATATTACCCCAGTCTATAGCCTGTGAGTTCCAAGCGACAAATAATGAGACAGAGTATGAAGCTCTGATCGCAGGTATGCAGTTAGCTAAACGTATGAGGATCAGGTATCTTCATGTATATATAGATTCATTGTTGATAACTAACCACTTGAATGAATCATATGCTGTTAAAGGAGAAAAACTAATCATATATCTAGATTTTGTGAAGGAATAAGCAAAATCCTTCGAATTGTTTAGTATTGATCAGGTACTAAGGGAAGAAAACGCTGGGGCAGATGTTTTGGCAAATTTAGCCTCATCTTTGAAAATTCCAGAAGATATGAAGATCCCAATCATCCATATACTCTCGCCAGCAATAGGAGAACAAGAAGTTGGAGAGATAACAACTGACAATTAAATCGTACTTTGGGATCCATCATCCTCAAACCACTAGGATCCTGGATCCTCCCAAATAAAAATTACATCCAAGATGGAGAAATTCCAGCCACAAAGAAACCTAAGTCCTTCAAACTCAAGGTATCACAATATACTTTATTACATGATATTCTGTATAGGAAATCTCTTGCAGGTCCATACTTGAGGTGTATCGAGGATCCTGAAATTCAAGAGGTGCTCAAAGACTTTCACGAAGGAGATTGTGGTAATCACACTGGAGGTAGAGCTCGGTGTTCTGGGATTCTAAGAATAAGATACTTCTGGCCAACCATGAAGAGAGACGCCATGGAGTATTCAAAGAAGTGTGATGCTTGTCAAAGGCATGCAAACATTCTTCATCAACCAGCAGAACCGATGTATCCTATATCCTTTTCGTACCTTTCATGAAATGGGGAATGGATATTGTTGGTAAGCTACCAAAGGCACCAGACGAAAAGGTATTCATGCTTGCAATGACTGACTATTTTTCAAAATGATAGAAGCTGAATCTTTTGTTCAAGTCTGCGAAAAAGAGGTGATATCTTTCATTAAAAGAAATATTATTACTAGATTTGGTATACCTTCAGAAATTATTTGTGACAATAGTTCCCAGTTTATCGGGAAAAGAACCACTAACTTTTGTGACAGTTGGGGCATCAAGATGATTAACTCTACTCCAGTGCATCCTCAAGCAAATGGCCAGGCGGAATCAAGTAACAAGATAATCATCAACAATTTGAAGAAGAAACTAGGATCCAAGAAAGGCAAGTGGGCCGAAGAGCTACCATATGTTCTTTGGGCTGATAGGACAACACCCAAGAATGTAACAGGACAAACACCCTTCTCATTGGTGTTTGGATTAGAAGCAGTAATCCCTACAGAGATGGTGGTTCCCACAGCCAGAACAAGCATCCGTGATCCTGAGGCTAATAGAGAAATCCTTCTCGAAGACTTGGATATTGTGGAAGAACTTAGAGACCTAGCCAAGATCAGAATGGCAGCTTATCAACAAAAGGTAGCTGGGGCATACAAGAAAAGTATAAGGATCAGAAGATTTCAAGAAGGAGATCTAGCCTTGAGGAAAGCCTTTCAAAATACAACCAATCCGGCAGATGGGAAACTAGCACCTAAGTGGGAAGGTCCTTATCTGATCGAGTCGGAAGCAGGAAAGGGGGCATATCATTTGCTCACTATGATAGGCAACAGGTTACCAAGAGCATGGAATGCTATCCATCTCAAGAAGTACTTTTTCGGATCAGGATCCAGTATCCTCCAAGGATGGAGTATCCTTATAGCATCAAGGATCCTGAAATTGGTAATACCTATCTGATCACTTATTTATTTATGATTTTTATTAATTTAAGGATAGAATATTCTTTACGTTTATTTTTTCCATGTTTTAAGTAACAATGCAGGGTTCTAGTAATATGTTCAAGGACTAAGAAGTTGGCCACCTCTCCTTAACATTTGAGGTACTTTACTATTTCTCTTGTCCTAGCCCACGATTAAGGTATACCCCCCGATGGTCATATCTTCCAAGGTTTGAAGGATTTCACCTTTCTTATAAATTAGAGTTTCTACACTCTCGCCTGGAGCGCACGTATCCAACGTATAGTCCGGGGCAGCGGGACCAGTACACGCTTAGTGGCTGACAATTTCGTTGTATTCGGATATATGGAGGATCCTACGATTTATGGTAGACGTACCATACCACCGGTTTATAACATTTTCTTGTTATCTCACGTTTGGGCTAATTCCGGTTTGGGCGAGTCCCCAGTTAACATCCGCATCTTGGGCTTGTCCCCAGTTTTTGGGCTTGTCCCCAGTTTGAGCTTGTCCCCAGTTCACGGGCTTGTCCCCAGGTCACGGGCTTGTCCTCAGTTAATTTATGGGTTTGTCCCCAGTTTGATGGGTCAAATCCCAGTTAATCTTATAAGTTCTTTGGAACAGATGTCCTAAGTTCAATTACGAGAATCAAGACTTGTGGATTCAAAATCCTTAACTTATTTCCACAAGGATCACGGATGAGTCACTACTTATGGTAACTAATTAGGTCTAATTAGACCTTATGGTATTATTTTTACTTGTCAATTTATATTTGTTTGGCTAAGATCCTTATAAACCATTTTTACTTAAGGTTTAAAGATCATTAAACTATTTTTGCAAGGATATTCTATCCTAAAACTTTTTACTCAAGATTATTTCTTAAAACATTCAATAAACCTAAAACTATATCAAACAAACTTTCAAAATAACAAATAACAAGCAGATAGTCAAAAGATATTGTTTATTAAACTTACCTAAAATTACCAAAAGCTAACCCATACTTCACCATTCGAAAAGATGGACCACCCACCCGGGTTAAGCAGGTGTTACTAGTTGTTCAGGATTTGCAGGAAGAATTAGAGGTTTTGGATATATAGCTTAAAGGGAAGTTCCCAAGGAAACTCTATAGATATATGATAATTATATCTAGCTTGTCAACTCTCATATGTTTTTGCAGGAAGTTTGAATTCAAAGGTAAAATGACATCTATGATCTTATCACAACCGCCATTTTGGGGAAAATTGTTTGGACACGGAAATTTGACACTGTGGATACGTTATCCTGACATATGTTCTTGGATCAGTTATCCTTAGCCAGATCCTGTCAGGATCAAGGATCCTCAATTACTGGTATCACTAATGATTGTTTCTCATGTGTAGGTTAATACTTGATAGGTATAACGGCTGGAGACTTGGTCTAACCTAAGATTTCGCTACAAGGCTCCTTCAGCACGTGGTCAAAGATTGGGAGTGACTAGTGGAAGAATGACAAAAATATAGGAAAAGTTGTTATAAATATTTTTCTTATTTAATAGAGTTTATGATTAAATTAAGTCACTTCACACTCATTAGCTGCAGAGATTTCACAAACACTCTCTCTAGAACTCTTTGAGCAGTTTATACACACACATAGATTTTTGTAACCTTTGATCATAAACTCCACCCATTGTAACCTCTTTTGATATTAATAAATAGGTGATAGACAAGTTGTCATCGACCGGGGTTTTTTTCCTTTGATCTAATCAAGATCAAGGGGTTTTTCCTCGCAACAAATCAGGTTGTTCATCCCTATTTCATTGATATAATCGTTATTAATACCATAGCACTATACCTGAAAATTACAGATTTGGATATATTATCATTAGCATATTTTTGTCCAAAACAATAATAAATAATAATAATATTTATATAACATATAATCTTTTTATAAAGCACTTGAACTTATAATTATATTTTAATATGTTAATTAACAATAAATTCTAAATATATATATATATATATATTAAATTAAAATCCTTTTTAGATATTTAATACTAAAACATTTACCAAATTTTAATATTATAAACACACACACACATGGCTTTAACCAAGGTTCAGAAAAGAACTAGTTAATATGTCGGTGTTTTTAACAAAATATAAATTAAATACTATATTTATATTATTTATAATATAATTAATGATTAAATATAATAAACTAATTCTTATAAATTTTTTTTCCAAAAACAGGGGCTAGGGGGTTTTGAACTCGCGCCCCCCAACGGTCCAAGACTCTTAACGCAACCACCCTAGCCAACTGGGCTAGGGTGCTAGATGGTATAAGTATTACAACAGAATAATATAACCAAACTGTTAAACGCTCAGATCATACGGCTAATTAATTAACTGATTGGCCGATTAACCATAGGGCTAATGAAGAGGAAGCTACGACGATCATAACCATATAATTAATTACATGCAACAATGATCCGAAGATCGTTAATTAGGTCAATGCAGCGTCAGCTAGAACAATATCAAGATCACGTACTAAACAACAATATAAACTTAATTGGTTACAAAGGTTTGTCAGAGATGGTATAAGGATCGTGAAGGAGGGTTTAATTGAGTTATGGTGATCTATATATAGGATATCTAGAATTAGGGCATGTCGGTTTGAGTAAAGCGAAATCCGAATCAACTTGATTATAATTTCCTAATTAATTTCGTTAAGAGGATCATCTAAACCCTACACACGATTTCCCTATAACAAATTCAATTAAAATACAAGAATTAAGCATAAAGATACAATTCAGGTTACTACTACACATGGGTATCGGGTTTGGGACTTGGGTATACGGATAGAGGGTAAGGTTAATGGGTTAAAGGATAATAGGATTCATATTTTGCAAATTGGTCCCTCTACTATGATGTTGGAATAAAAAATGGGTTGAAGGTTTAAAAATAATATATAAAATTATATATAATACATAGATACAATAAAAATTAAAAATAAAATAATAATTACTCGATAAACGCGATATTTTTATTGATAAAATTTCCCGAACGTAAAACGGGTCGGGTAACGGATATAACATATTAAGTGGAAAACCCAAGTTTTTATAGTATCCCCTACTTATGGGAATTTCGTCCCGAAATTAGAGAATACAAAAACAAAACAATTAAATATTGAGGAATGGAAAAATTTTAAATATACCTTTTAAAAAAATATCATAGCACAGAACTTTGAATAGTCAAAACAACTGTCCAAATGAAAATCCGATGAGGGCATTTATATATAGGATGTAACAGCGGCGTATCCACCATATCATTATCATCTTTACATATGTACCGTTTTCCTGACTACTTTTGATTCTATATTATGACACACAATTGCACATTTACTGATTTCTATGCGAGGACTTCTGTAATTATGTTCCGTACCATATTTACTTTCATCATCGGATTGTCAACATATTTGTCTCATCGTGTGGATTTAAAAAACGTTTGAAAATATAATTTCAATAGTAGAGTAGAAATCTTTTAGGGAAAAGAGTTATAACTGAGACATCTTTTAAACAAAAATTTATAGTTTGGTTATTAAAATGGGGAATTTTGTAAAACAACCATTTGATATACCTTAGTACTTCAATAATTTATGAAAACTTCAATCCAATAATTATTAAAGAGTCAATACAGGGAAAAAATCAAATTAATTAAGATAGAATACGACGAGCGACAAAAGTATTCTAGTAGATTGAATCCTAAATTGCACAGGACTTGAAACCTTGGAACTTGAACATCTTGAATGATTTGATCCATAAGAGATTGAGCAAGCGAGGTAGATCAATTCAGAATCTCTCAAATAAGTTGAGCTTGAACGGGTTGCAAGAGTGTTGTTTGAATAGAGTATGTTTGGTAAACTTAAGCTTGCGGGTGCAGAATCTGATAAATTTGGGTTAAGTACGAATGATCTAGCTTGACGAGAGGAGCTTCAAGGATGTGGGATTGATAGGTTTGGACTTGATGGGCCATATCGTAGGGTGTAATTATAGCTTGATTTTGGATAGCATGGATACTCTTGGGGAACATATCGCGGAGATGATTAGGGTTCCCACAATGGTAGCAAGCATGGGTGGTAGGGGCATCGGATTGAGCATACGGTGTATAGCGTATCTAGGAGCATACAACACGGACTATTGCAGAATGGATTTTGCACTAGGTGGCACACGACAAGTATTAGCAAAATGGCCTTAACGGTTAAATTGGGTGCAACGACGACATAAGGATTTAATCGGGAAATGGAGCATAACGGTAAGGACCGAAGTAAGGTTTCTTGCTTGGAAGAGTTGAAGAGGCTTGCGGTTAGGTAGAATTGGTTGCAGCAAGGTTCTTATGTTTCTTGTTGTGAGGATGAATGGAGATAGATGGTTTGCAATTACCGGCAAGGAGATTAGTGGAAGAGGTTGGACTGGTGGCATTGATATTTTGAATTTGGGTTACTATTCTAGGGATCGCAACAACTATCTCATTGGCTATACATGCGGCCATACGGTGATCATGAGAATCAGAAGATTAACGTTGAGGATGACGGTGATTTCTTAGGAAAGCATTCTACGAGAACCAAGAATAAAGATTTATAAGGTGAAAGATATGTTGAAGAAACCATTTAAATAATAAAATTTTTAATTGTTTTAGATAACTTATTATAACTTTGCTTTTATAAATGAGGGATTTGCATCGTATAATGAGAATCAAAATATTTTTAAGTAAGTGCATAAGTTAGATCATAAATTTTTTTATTTTAACTGAAACTGGGTAAATGAATAAACAAATTTTCTTTGATAAGTTGGGCTTTCAATGAGCTTTCCATGGCATTTTATTGTCCTAGCTAAATATCATAACATCAATTTGGGTGTTGGGCCTCCCATGAGCGTTACATGGCATTTTAAATGGCCCAAAAATTAACGAATTAATAAGACAACTAAGTTTGTCGGCCCATGAGCGTTACATGATGTTTTAATCGACCAGACTAAATAACGAATAAAAATATATAAGGTGGACGGCCCATGAGTGTTACATGACATTTTTATTATACCAACTAAATAACGAAACAAAAATATAGGTAGTTGGAGTATCCTGTGAACCACCACGTATGATTATTCCAACAAAAACACAAAAACAAATCAAGGAATGGATAGTAGGAGTGCCCATGTGTTCCATGAATTTTTCACGCAACTAACCATTTAAAATAACAAAACAAAATAATCGGAAAAGACCGAATTTAGCCACGAACCACCGTGAATTCGGTTTAAAAACAACCTAGGGATTTCTTAAGAAATTCCCAAAAATAAAAGGCAATCTACTTGATTAAAATTATTTAAGAAAAAATGATTTTGAAGTTGAGGCATAGCCTCGGAGTTGTGTGTGTGTGCGTGCACGACAATATAATAATAAACAATCATTACATAATTATCTAAGATAGCTGTAAACATATAATTTGAACACATAATTCAAACAAATAAGCACGTATGGGGCTCCTAAGCATGTTACTAAGGCACCACGAACGACCTATCTTAAACATTCAGCTCTAATACCAATCCGTCACCCCAAAATCTTAGACGGAAATGTCAGGGCGTGAGCTGATTGCTCATAACTCTAAAGGTAATATCATGCAAGAAGTAAAGGTGACATTATCTATATAATTATTTAAATATTCAAATAAATTCAAATAATAAAGTATAAAAAATTAAACAAAACAATAAATACCAATCTAAGTCTTTATTATCTCTTCTAGCATATCAATCCTAAATTATTCAACAAGTCTTGATATCAGTTCACACGATAACCTGCATATGCGTATAAAATATAAATAGTTTTATCAACAACATAATATATAAAACAAAACGCAAACTGTTCATGTGAGATAACAATTAAGCCATATCATGTACACAATTCAAACAGATAATAAAGAATGGGCTAAACCGTTACCATGAGAATCCGGCATTGGTTACCAAAAATGAGTTGTCGGCGAAACCATTGTCATGCGATTGGACGCCGGCCACCACAACGATCGTATGATCATATTATTATTATGATGGACCTCTCCGAATGTGGTAAAAGAAAGCAAATAAACATATAGCAAGTTATGCATCGAACTTATATACACATAAGGATTAAACAGTTGCAATTGATTACTATATAATAGGTAAATATTTAAGTTACGCATATGTCCCCAAAAATATAAAAATTAGTAAAAAGAGGAGTGAAATACTCACCTTAGCAAATAAGCGAATGAAAGAAGAGTAGTAAGAAGATAACAAATAAGTGTTATGCTCGTCGAGATTGATCAACAGAATGTCCTAAGTAAAATTAATAGGAGAGATACTAATTATTAACGAATGGATTCTATAGATTAACAGAGCTTTAGCGATTGAGCGGGTGTTTGGAAGTTAAGATAATTTATCTAAAGTTTTATCTTAAAAAAGTTATTATATAATAAATAAATCATTTTATTTAAGAATATTATATTTATGTAAAGTTGTATTAAATAATATTAAATATCTTATTATAAAAATACCTTTGTATTATTATTAATAAAGATTTCTTTTTATCAAAATATTGTAAAAATAAATAATAAATAGTAAATAATATTTATATAAAATATAATCTTTTTATAAAACACTTGAACTTTTATCTATATTTTAATATGTTAATTAACAATAAATTCTAACTATAAATATTAAATTAAACACCTTTTTAAATATTTAATAATTAAACCTTTAACTATTTATAAACGTATGTATGTATTTATACACACACACACACACATATATATATATATATGGCTTTAACCAAGGTTCGGAAAAGAAGTAGTTAATATGTCTTTTTTTAACAAAATATAAATTAATCACTACATTTATATTATTTATAATATAATTAATGATTCAATACAATAAACTAATCATTATAAAAATTATTTCCAAAAACAGGGGGTGTGTTCGAACCCGCGCCCCCAGCGGTCCAAGACTCTTAACGCAACCACCCTAGCCAACTGGGCTAGGGTGCTAGATGGTATAAGCACAACAAGTAAATAATATAACCAGACAATTAAACACGCAGATCATACTACAAACCCTAGGATCAACAATCGGCCAAATCATTAACTGATTGGCCGACTAACCATAGGGCTAATGACAAGGAAGCAACGATGATCATAACCATATAATTAATTACCTGCAACGATGATCTGACGATGGTTAATTAGATCAAAGCAGCGTCGGCTAGAACAATATCAAGATCACGTACTAAACATCAATATGAAGTTAATTGTTTACAGAGGTTTGTCAGCGATGGTATAAGGATCATGCAGGAAGGTTTAATTGAGTTATGGTTATCTATATATAGGTTATCTAGAATTAGGGCATGTCGGTTTGAGTAATACGAAATCCGAATCAATTTGATCATAATTTCGTAATTAATTTCATTAATAGGACAAACGATTTTTCCATAAAAAATTCGATTTATAGTTCGAGAATTAAGGAACAAGATACGATTCGGGTTGCGATTACACATGGGTATCGGGTTCGGGTCTTGGGTATACAAGTAGAGGGTTAGGTTAATGGGTTACAGGATAATAGTATTCATATTGTTGGGTTAGCTATTAGTATGGTTTTTACTTTCGGTGGGCTTTTGGTTTGTTTTGAGCTTAAATGTTGTGCCTATATATACAATGTATCTAGGTTATTATTAGGTTGGCCGTTCATAAGCAAGTAAGAGAGATATCGGTGTATTTTTTGTAACCGGTTGTGCTTAAGCACCAAAGGTCTAATATACGTGTGTTTTGAAGCATCTTCGTTGTGTTATTAGTGTGTTTGTTCATATAATCTTTAATCACCTTGTGTTAGTTTTCGCATAATCACAAGGTTGTTTGATATCACATTGAAAGATCTGTCTAAAGGACTTACAATTGGTAACAAAGCCTATTGACATACTCTAGGCTCGGTTGTGATATCATAGATTCAAGTATTGTATTACTTTGGTTGTTCTTGTGGCTGCCATGGTAGTTTTTCCTGTGATATTTTCGTCGGAGAAGGATAGAGACTATTTTTGGTTTGAAGATTGATTTAAATTTGGTTAAAATTTGAATCCCTTTGATTTCGGGATTTAGTTTGTTACCAAAGTTACCTGGTCAAATATTTTTCATTTTTTTGAGAGTTTTCGGGTAATCTTCTTCGTTTTCGATCATTACATGTTCGTTCTCGGAAATATTCAAGTATTCTCGGCAATATTCAAGTGTTCTCGACAACATTTAAGTGTTTTCAGCAATATTAAAGTGTTCTAGGTGGTTTTGGATCGTTCTCGGTTATTGCTTAGTGTTCTTGTTGACATTTTACTATTCTCGGTCAACTAAGACAGTTTTTGGTTGATTTTCTTGCTTTTCGGTCAACATAAGTTCTCGGCTCTGATTATACATTTGGGCCTATTCTTATTGGGCCTTAAGAAAACTGATAAATTCTTTGGACTTAAGAACTAGACCAGCTCATTAACCTTTTATTCAAAATGGACCAAATAACCAATAACTCAACAAATGTTGCACTGCATCAAGAACTAGACTCCATAGTGGGAACTGCTATTCGTGTAACCCGTCTGCTGTCTCATAAGGGGTTTTCGAGTGGAAGTTTAGGTTTGAAAAGTATGTGAAAATGAAAGATGCCAAGATTTGTAGAAGCATTGTTAGAAGCCCCCAAGCTATCACTTATCAACGTGTAAACTCTGAAGAAATAACTATGAAGCCCATTGAACTGTATGATGATGAAGACTTTGAAATGGTTTAAGAGGAAGACAAGGCGCTTTCTGCTTTAACCATGGCACTTTCACCCAAAATTGCCCTGGGATTTAGAGAATTACAATCTGCTAAGGAATTGTGGGAAGCCCTGATTGAAGTGTATGAGGGTAATGATGACATGAAGAGAAGCCGTCAAGATCTTTTGCGACTAAAGTTCAATATGTTTAATCATGTTCTGGAAAATTCTTTGGAAACACAGCTACATAGATTTATATCTCTAGTGAGATCTGCTAATATTAATCTGACCGCTGTTGAGACAAACATAAACTGGTCAATTCCCTACCTCAAAGCTGGGATATGAATGTTGAAGAGATTAAGAATACTACTAATCTCAACAGATTAACTCTGTCATAAGTCATCAAGGCTTGTGAGATGGATGACAAGCAGCGTGGCATAAACCATGCAAACTCATACAATACAGCCGGCTATAGTGTTGCTTCTAACAATGCACTCATCTCGCAAGACAACTTCTCGATGTTTAAGTCTTCTCAAGGGCAGTACACTCCGCAATATCAACCTTTTAACAATTTCTCAATGTTTAAGTTTGCTAAGGGTCAATTCTCACAGGCACCACCACAACCAACTCATGTGTTCTTTCCTCAACCTGCTCAACCATCTGCTTCTGCTGTTAAGCCCCAGGCATCTGCTGCACCTTCCAGTCAATCTCCCAGTCATATTCCCTCTATCTCAAAGGAGACTCAAGAAAACATCGCCTTACTGGTAGGGTTCATGAACTGCTACAACGCCTTTCTTGCTGGAGATCAGGGTCAACCGGTTGTAGCTGCTGAGTTGGATCAAATTCATCCTGATGATGTAGTGGAAATGGACATATCGTGGAAAATCGCCATGGTAGTGTTTTGCGCAAAGAAATTTACATAGAGAACAGGCAGAAACAACTAGAAGATGTCAGCAAATCAGAAGGTGGGATTTATAAAAGATACTCTAAGGTGCTACAACTGTCACGAGCCGGGTAATTTTGCTCGTGAATTCACTAACCCAGCTAAGGAAGGAAACAGAGAAAGGGCAATGGTTCCAGTGGGAAATGCAAGAGGAGAAAATGTTGCAAGTGCAGGTGTAGGTGAGAGAGGTTTATTAACTCAACAATTCTTTTGGAATGATCAGATGGCAGCTCTCAGCATCAATAATAAGACTGCAAACCGAATTGAAATCACTGAAGAAGAGAATGTTGCTGAGGAACAAGTAAAGGAACTTCAATTTGCTTTCATAGCCTTCACTTCTGCCATCTCATCCGAGGTAAGTTCCCAATTATGTTCTCAAGCTTGTATTAATAAAGTGGATATATACAAATCCCATAATAGTAAATTGCTTAGAGAAATGGAAGGAATAAAATATGAAAAATTTTACTCTTATGAAGAATGAGAAAGCTTTCAAAAATAAAATTGAGGCACGGAAAAATGATTTTTCTAAACTTCAATATGATTTTAGCATAAAATGTTGTCACCACCTTGATACCAATCAGAAAATTGCTGAGTTAACTGTTGAACTGAAAGCCTCTAAGTTAGAGATTATCAATTTAACTAATAAATTTGAAAGGGCTGAGCTGGACTTTAAGAAATTCGAAGGCTCCAGTGTTGTTGTTAACTCCATGATCGAAAATCAATTATGGTGGAAAGAAATCACTGGTGAGGGGATAAGGTGCAGTGTTGTACCCCCTCCATACAACAAGAATTACACTAGTCTTCTTCTTACCAAAGAGCATAAAGAAAGGGTAAGAATCATGCAATTTGGTAAAAACAACAAAAATGTCAAAAATGCTCCTGGTTTAGTAAAAGCTACTGAATCAATCTCAGGGGTGAATGATACTAATGTGTTTACTTCAAGTGCATATGAAGTAATTGTCGAGGATTGGATTAATGAGGATGATGATTAGCTTGTTTTGAATAATAAAGACATTAATTCTCATATTTCTTTAAATTTACCTTCTTTAAATTCCGTGACTTCAAATGTTTGTGTGGGCTCTGTTTTTTAGAGCAAAGACAATTGTGTGGTTGATTCCTCTAAAACTTTGAAATTTTGTGGTGTGTCTTTGAATAAATTTGATAAAAATAAGAATCCTCATAAATATTCATTACCTAAATTTGTCAAAGAAGGAAGTTCAAATGGTCAAAATTCTGATAAACCAAGCAATAAGTCAGGAGGTAAACGGCAAGTAAAGCAAACTAGCTCTCACAATGGGCCCAGACCAGGAGTAGACCACAATGAATTCCACATGAAACCTCAAACATGTTTGAATTGTTACATTCCTGGTCATGTTGCTAGAAACTGTCCACACCGTCCATATGTCCCATATTATGGATATTATCAGAGGTATATACCTCGAAATACCCATAAAAGAAAATCAAGGCATTATAAGGCGAATCCCACTAACAGTGACTGGAAAAGAAAAAAAATTGATAGGTTTAGTCCTCATCAGACCAAGCCTAACACGTATCGAAAAAGTTATAGAAATTGTGCTTCTGTCTCAAGAACCAACTCGGTTTCTGGACCGAAACAAGTTAGGAAGACAAAGTCATCTGTATCTCCCGCTCACAAACCAGAGACAATAAATCATCTAAAACAAGATATGAATGGTTGCCTAAATCTCCGGTAATTAAGGTATTAAATTCTCTCCTAGATAATCGGGAAGACATGTCATAGCAACCCGTGACTAGTTTAGATAAATCTTGTTCACCCAGTGTTACTATGGACTGGGTACCAAAAACTAATTGATCTCGCACATTATGCTGGAATAGCTATGGAGGAATATCTTCATACATTGGTATGTTGATAGTGGCTGTTCTAGGCACATGATAGGAGACATCTCCCAACTACACGACATTCAAATCTTTAACGATTGGTATGTTTCCTTTGTGGGAGGAGAGAAAGGGAAAATTACACAGAAGGGTACTGTATGTAATGGTGTGCTCAAATTTGAAAATGTTAGTTTCGATCCCGAATTGAAACACAGTTTGCTCAGCGTCTCGCAGATTTGTTATAAGGGTTTTTCAACTCATTTTACTAACAACAAATGCTTGATTTTTAATCCTGGTATTATCATACCATAAGATTGGGTTCTTTTTCCATCACAGAGAAAAGATAATGCCTATGTGATAGATATGAACAAAAAAGATGAAATCACCTGTTTGTTTTCAAAAGTGTCAGAACATAATGCCATGATTTGGCATCGTCTTCTTGGTCATGTAAACATTAAAAATCTAAATTGTCTTGCTAAAAACGAATTGGTGTGTGGTTTACCTGTCAAATATTTTGTTACTACTGAAAAATGTTTGGCTTGTGCCTTGGGTAAACACAATCGTAACTCTCACAAGCCAAAACTTGTTAATACCATTTCATCAGTTTTTCAATTGCTTCATAAGGATCTGTTTGGACCTGTTCATGTTTTGAGTCTCTCTCGCAACTCTTATTTTCTTGTTATTACTGATAATTACTCAAATTTCACTTGGGTGTTTTTCTTGTCAAATAAGACTAAAACTGCAGAATTGATAAAACACTTCGTGGTGCTTTTGGAGAATCAGCTCAATTTGAAGTTGAAGGGTATTCGTTGTGACAACGGCATGAAATTCAAGAATTCAACACTTAATTATTTTTGTGCCCAAAAATGGGGTGCTTCGACAATACAGCTCCGCTCGGACTCCACAACAAAATGGTGTCACTGAAAGGATGAACATAACTCTTATTGAGGCGGAAAGAACTCTTTTATGTGATTCAAATGTGCCTAGTTATTTTGGGCTGAGGCTGTTAACACGGCCTGCTATGTTCACAATCGAGTGCTGATCAACAAGTCTCAGTTTGAAGGCTTAGACTACACTGAAGTGTATGCTCCTATGGCTCGACTTGAAGCCATTCGGATATTTTTCGCATATGCTTCCTACATGGGATTCACGGTTTATCAAATGGATGTCAAGATAGTGTTTCTGTATAAAGAGGTCAAGGAGGAGATTAATGTGGATCAGCCACCAGGGTTTGTTGACTCAAAGAATCCAACTCATATTTACAAGTTAGATAAAGCCTTGTATGGTGTTCACCAAGTGCCTCGGGCATGGTATGCAACTTTGACGAATCATCTTCTATGTCATGGTTACAAGAGAGGAACCATCGATAAGACTTTTTTCCTTAAAACTGTGGGGAAAGAAATGATCCTGGTTCAAATATACGTGGATGACATCATCTTTGGGTCTACCAGTACTGCACTATGTTCTGAATTTGAAGAACTCATGAAAAAGAGATTTAAATTGAGTTCGTTATGGGAGATGACAACTTTCTCTGGGATTACAGGTTTGTCAAAGTTCCACAGGAATTCTGCTGCATCAAGGAAAATATGTCGAAGACATGCTTGCAAAGTTCGAATTTCAAGATTCTAAGACCGCAACAACTCCTATGGCGGAAAGACCTCTTCTCTCTTCTGATCCTGAGAGGGAATCCCGTAGATCAACTTTACTATCAGTCAATGATCGGATCTCTAATGTATCTCACCACCAGTCTCCCTGACATCATTTTGGGTGTCTGTCAGTGCGCCAATTTCCAGGCTAATCCTAAACTCTCTCACTTAATTGCTGTTAAACGTATTTTTAGATATCTGAAAGGACAACCGAGGATAGGTCTTTGGTATCCCAAAAACTCAAATTTTGACTTATATGCTTTCGCTAATAGCAATTACGGTGGAGATGATATTGACAGGAAATCTACATCTGCTGAATGTCAATTCTTAGGTGGTCGACTCATTTCATGGCAGTGCAAGAAACAACAAACTGTGTCCATGTCCACTGCCAAGGCTGAATATGTTACCGTGTCAGCTTGCTACTCATAGGTTATCTGGATGCAGCATCAATTGCTGGATTATGATTTAGAACTTCTTGACACCCCAATCTTTTGTGATAATGATGCTGCTGTTGCTATTGTTAAAAATCATGTTCATCATTCAAAAACCAAGCACATTGACATTAAATTCATTTTATTCATGAGTGTTACGGCCGTAATTGATTCATCTTGAGCAAGTTCACATTGATAATAATGTGATGGACTTATTTACAAAAATGGTCGGAACAGCTAGATTTAATGTGCTCGTGGGGTTTCTTAAAATGTTTCGTTTCGATGATTGAGTCTTTTTGAAGTTAAATTTGTACATAAATATTTTATTTTCTTTAAAATTTTTATTACACAAATTTAAGCGGGGGGGGGGGGGGGATTAAAAAATTCAAAGAAAGTGTGTGTGTATGTGTTTTTTTTTTTAAATTACACTTTCACTCAAAAAGGACATATACTTGTATATGTTTGGTCCTGTCATCTATTTGTAGACATACAGTATACCAATTCACATAAAGACTAAAAGCAACTGGGGCGATTGTGGCGTGTTTTTGGTTTTAATTCTTTCACTTAAAATTATGTCGGTTACTCTAAGTTCGAGGGACATGTATCTATATATGTGTTTGGTCCTGTTGTCTATATATAGACACACAGAATAGCCATTTACCTGAGAGCTAAAAGTGATTGGGGTGACCGAGTTTAAAATTGTCTTTTGTATCTCTGTTGGGAAGTGATATGATTATTCAGTTAAGAGGTTGTTTAGAAACATCCAATATTTTAAAATGAAAATCGATCCAACCTTTGGAAAATGATAGTATAATGAAGTTACTAAGCTTAAAAGGCTTTAGAACAGTCATTGATTTTCATGGTAGCTTTCCATGATACGTAAAAGTTGAAGTGATATAAACTAAATCTGCTAAACTTACTGTGGAGGGTCATTTTAAAGAAATGTGCATTCTCCAGATATATCTTTTTGAATGATTGGCAGAAAAGTAATTACCCAATATACACGAGCCCGTTAGTGTCTTGATCACCATAAATATTGTGTTATTAAAATTCATTTTTTTTTAAAAAAAATTGTATGATATGTGTTATTAAATTTCGTTTTTTCAAAAGCTTAAAGGGTCAAACTATAACAACAAGGGTTGGGTATTCAAATAAGTCCTAAGCACTCTGAATGTAAGGCGTCTAAGTCCGGATGGCTTGTAAGTCCAACGTTCAACCTTGAAGCTTAAAATTTTCGCTCATGTAAAGAAAACTTTTTATCAAGCACTAGGGGGGTTGGAGTCAAATTGGGGTGATCTGGGGAAAGCCAAATACGCTTTGAGAAGAGATAGGAGGCATCACAGGTCCATGAGTGATGTCCATATAAGATTTATGCCTAATTGAACATAACTCATATCACTGATGCAATGAAAATCATGCTAAGTTTATTATACCTGCTATCAACCTGTTTCTCTATGTCATAATAATGTTGAACATGAATCATCGTGAAAGCATCTTAATTAATGTGATTCCATGTTCGGATCTTTTCTTAAGAGGTTGCGTGTTTATAAATCTGAAATCTGATCCCAAAATTCGCTAAATTACACGAAGACCGAGTGATTAACCTTTTTTATGTTATTTTTATTATTCTTTCTAACACTTTTGTTATTAAATTAAATTTCTAACATTATAAAAGATCGGTTTTTTAAACATGAATCAAACCCATGTTGATCTTGAGAATCTGCTTTCGGCCCATGAATTTGTGGCCCACTAAATTTGGTTGAATGAAATTTGTTTTAGCTAAGTACGGCCCATGAATCGATTATTTCTTTAGGCCCATTAGGGTTCTCGGCCCATCTTTTGTTTAAATGGACACATCTGCATTATTGGTCTCCTTATTTTCAAATCTCAAATCTACAAACTCTCTCTAAGCCGAAAACCCTTAAAATTCTAAGCCTTCAAGTCATTAAATCTTTCTTTCTTCAAGATTTTACGTGATCAACGTTGATAAATAGGTAAAAGATATCTTGAGAAAGGGGTTTTCACGTCACTGTTGGACGGAACAAACAGTTTGATTATTATTTTCTTTGGTTAATTAAGTTGTGAAAACTGTTTAGGTTGAAGAAGTATGGTATTTGTGACTTGTATGCTTAACATGTCATGAGTGATTAGAGTTGCAGGTTTCAATATCAAGGGTGGTTTTGGTGTATTGGAGAAGATGACAATCATTCCAATATGAAACCCCAAGGATTTTCCTGGTCGAGATCGTCATAGATCTCAGGATCCAGAGTTCTAGAGGATGTTTCACCGAAAACCTATGGTCAAACAGAGAACTCATGAGTCTATCTAACATATCAAGGGTTCTCGGTTGACTATTTGACCGAGAACTGACTTTGGTTGACCGAGAACTTATGTTCTCGGTTGAAAGGGATATTTATCTAAATAATGTTGTACAGAGAACTCCTTTTTCTACCGAAAACCACTTATTATATATTAAAATTGACATTAATTTACAATTAGTGACCAATATTATCTAAATTTGCATTCTTGGTCCATGTTTTTTAGCCAAATTGTCATTTATCTTTATAATACTAAGTGATTGTACAGTTAAGTGAATACACTATTAAATTGATTTGTTTGTTGCAGCCATGGCTGATCAAGCACCATTGAAGTGTTTAGATACTTACAATATTGCCGGATACTTATATGATCCGCCTCTTGTACACAAAGAATTCAAGTCCATGATAGTGGGGGCTCAACACGTGCAAGAATTCTCATCCTATACGAGAAACTTCTGTTATTTGCAAAATGATGGTGACGGAGTTCTGTAACAATACTTCCATTAACCAATGAGGTGTTGGGGGAGCTGTAACAATTGACTCAAAGATTCAAAAGAAGCATGTTGTCATTTCAAAGGCTATTATTCGTTAAGTTCTGTTGTTCGGTGATCAACCCGACTACCCAACTGAGTACCCACTGATATTGTTGCTAAAGTTGCGTTAAGAATGGGATATGAAGGATCCTACCCTTCAGGCATCAAGAAACTTTACTATCCTTACTGGAGGTTCTTGATTCACACGTTCTTCACGTGTGTCTCAGAACAAAAAGAGGGTTCAGACGAGATCATTCACATTCAGATGTCGGTTTTGGTTGCTCTGATCAAGGACTGGAATTATAATTACTTCAAGTTTGTGTTCGATGAGATGATGAGCAACCTCAAGGGGAAGAAGAAAGAGATGTTTATGATGTACCCAAGGTTTCTGCAGATGATATTTGACTCACACTACCCTTACCTTGTCAAATATGTTAAAATGCTCGATTTAAAGGCTATGGGTCCCATCATCTTTTGTTTGATGAAGCAGTCTCCAAAGGGGGTGAAAGTACTATACAAAGGCCTTCACGAACTTGTCAAATTTGAAAGGTTTGCTGAAACTGAGGCTACTCCTGCTAGTGCCAGTGCCTCGATTGCTGATGAGCATGTGACACCTGCTCAAAGGTTCACTACATCATATGAGACTAATTCTGATGACAATGAGCCAGAAAGTTCTCCATCTTAACACATGGAGATTGATCACCAAGAAGAAGAGACTGTACCTACTGCTGATCAGCTGAAAGATATTGAGATGTTTAAAGATCAGCTCTAGTCGATTGCATTGAAACCTCCTCAATCAGTTACAGCGACACAAGATGAAGATCTTGTTGAAGAACCAGCCACCGATCTCATTCCAAGGAAAAGGACAAAGAAAGATCTGAGACCGGGTGTGTTGGTTACAAAAACTACAGCAACCAGTCAACACAGAGAACCTGAGCCTAAAATCACTAAAGCTCAAGGTGATACTAGTCCGTCCACTGTTGAGCCTCGAACTCGAGTTTGAAATTGCTCACAAGTATCGAGTTTGAGGCTAATATTCAGTCCACTGATGAGCCATCGGGATCGTCTAACCCGATTGGTCAATCAAGTTTCCGCGCTGCTGATAATATTGCTCACAGTCTTGCAATAAAAGACAAATTTCAGCAAAATAAGGACAAGGGGATCACTTTTGATGCTTGATGTGTAGTCCTTACAACGACGAGTCTTAGAACATGAACAAGAATCGGTTGTGAAGGATGTACGCATCCAACAGCTTGAAGCTAGCAACTATGATAAAGATTTGAAGATCAATGAACTTGAAGCTAACATGGGTGGTCTCACCACTATGTACTTGGACCTCCAACAAAAGCTTATTCAGAAGTTTGGAAATGAATTTAAAAGCTGTGAGGACGTTGTTGCAAAGGCACCTGCTGATAGTCAAGATGGCAGTTCCAGTGCGCATCCTGCTTCAAACACTGACGCTTCTAAGACACTAGAACAATACCTTGTGCCCTTCAAAAGGCGGCCGAGGAAAGTGCAAGACTTCAGAAGAAAATTCTTATTATGAACAAGTCTAATCAGAATGTGGAATCTTCCGATCACCCAGATACATTTATTGTTGAATTCATGAAGGGTTTTTCAGACACATATGGTGATCGAGCTGGTATCGTGTCTTGGGGATTTGATGTTGATAAAGCCTTGTGTTGTGTGAAAAGAAGGTTTGTGACTACCGAATATTATAGGAAAATGAAGGATTTTGGATCCTGGACGAGGGTAGATCTCAGTGACCTTATTAATGCTCATTTTCACAACACCAACAATGACAAAAAGCCTATAGATTTCGGGAACTTCTTGAGGAATCTAGTTGATCGAGGATTCCTGAATATGACTACAGCTGAGTCATTCCGTAAGAAAGCCAAAAGGGTCCGAGATCCGAAGATGGGGAAGACGATGGTCAATGTTACGTGGCCGGCAACTAAGAAAGCAATGCACATTCCTTTGTCTACTAGAATTCCATATGGGACTTTAGATGAGATGACGTTCTGGACTTATGATGGTGAAACGGCTACGGTCGATATCCGTCTACGAAAGGGGTAATTTTGATTTGTCGACCGACGTGATTTACTAAAATTTGGCGAAAAGGATATCAAAACTCTTAGAAATTTCAAATTATGGCTGAACCACTATATGAGCCTGCTGCTAAAGAGTATACAAGTATGGTGGGGTCGATTATTAGAATAGGTCTATGGGCTGGTGCTTATAGGGAAGCAGACGTGAATATTCTTAAGCATGATTAACATTGAAGATTCAAACCGAGGGGGAGATTGTTGGGTTAGCTATTAGTATGGTTTGTACTTGTTATTGGTCTATATTGTAAACCGAGATCTCTTGGATCTCGGTGGGCTTTTGGTTTGTTTTGCGCTTGAATGTATTTCCTATATATACAATGTATTTAGGTTATTATTAGGTTGGCCGTTCATAAGCAAGTAAGAGAGACATCGGTGTATGTTTTGTAACCAGTTGTGCTTAAGCACCAGACGTCTAATATACGTGTGTTTTGAAGCATCTTCGTTGTGTTATTAGTGTGTTTTTTCATATAATCTTGAATCACCTTGTGTTAGTTTCCACATAATCACAAGGTTGTTTGATATCACATTGAAAGATCTGTCTGAAGGACTTAGACATATTTTGCAAATTGGTCCCTCTACTATGATGTTGGAAACAAAAATGGGTTAAAGGTTTGACTAGGGTTAAATTGGTATATTTTCAAAGTTAATTTATATATAATAAATAAAAATAATAAACTATTAAATATAAAATAAATATCACTCGATAAACGTGATATTTTTATTTATAAAATTTTCCAAACGTAAACGGGTTTGGTAACGGATATAACATATTAATTGGAAAACCCGAGTTGTTACATATTATATTCATGTGTATTGTTAATATAAAAGTGTTCTTATCGGGAAACACACCAACATTCGGGTGACAAAAATTACTTTAATATGCTTTTCAGGTACATGCTGGCTTCGCGAGGAGGAGCGGGAATGACGTGTTGGTTTGAACTAAGTTGTTTATATAATAATATCCGTGTCTTTTGACACGTTATACTCTGATATTTAAATAAATATGTCTATTTTGACGTATTAAATGTTGTGTTTTTGTGATTGGCTAACGACATCTGTCACCACCCGAAAGGCGTAACCTTAGTCTTCCGCTGATTAATGGGTTTTTGGGGTGTGACAGTATGAATGTTTTAGTTTTTAAAATAAATCACACAATTTTTGGTTTGCCACTTTTAATTAATAGTGCATAAATATATAAAAAAAACTTATTAAAAAGTTATAAATAAAGATTATTGTATGAAATAACTTACTTTACATATTATATATTATAATTGTTACGACTCAAGATGGATCTTTAAAACATCATTCATTATTTTTAATATTTTTTATGAACAATATTAAAAAAAATATGCTTATATGTTTCTTATAATTATACGGAGTTGTCCACACCTATACGACGTATATACTTATACGGCGTATAAGTGCAGGTCAACTCCTTTTTCACGCACTTAAAGGTTTTTGTTCGATTCTGGCACCGTCAGCCGCCGTTAACCCCCATTGTTGGTCGGGATTTGATCGTTTATGACTTAGGTAGCTTTGGGGAGTCTAGATCTAAGCTAAGGTGGAACTTAAGCACATGTTTGGTTTAATAAACTCCAGAATAAAGCTAGATCTAGATCCAACGGCTCATACGGCATCACGGGGCTGCGGTGTCGGGTTCTAACATGTTGGGTAAGCTGAGATAAATGATTTCTTACCTTCGGTTGGCATATGATCATTGAATAATAAAGTGGAGAGTGTTTGGCTTAAGTGTATGTTATTGATGGTGTAGGCTATGGTGTAAAATGGATGGAGATGGAAAATTGGAACTTATTTATGGAATATATAAATTTCTTTATGAAATAGTTTTATTTCCTTATTTAAATTTTCTCATTACTTATTTTGGAGAATAATTTTGATCCTTCAACTTTACTAACTTGTAAAATTTGAACCAAACTTTTGGGAATGTTACATAAAGTGAAGAATTGATTTGATTAAACAATGGAACTTCAGTTTTCTGATAAGGTTTTTAGTAAAGACTTATTAATGAAAATAATTTTTTTCCAAGCTGACCTGGCAGCTTAACCCCAGCCAGGGGCTCTTGGACAAATTCATAATAATTTTTATCAATGACATCCTCATCTTCCTTAAGACTAAAGCCGAACATGAACATTATTTACGTTCCATTCTTGACCTCCTAAAAAAAGAACCTTTATGCCAAGTTCTTAAAAGTGAATTTGGTTCAAAGAAGTTCAATTTTGGGGAGACATCGTCAATGAGAAAGGTATTTATGTTGATCCCGCCAAAATCGAGGCCGTAAAAGATTGGAAAACTCCATCCACACCCATGAAAATCCGATCTTTCCTTGGTTTGGCCAGGTATTATTGGAGATTCATTCTAAACTTCTGCAAAATCGCGTTACCCCTCACCGCACTATCTCATAAGGGAAAACATTATGAATGGGGACCGAAACAAGAAGAAGCTTTCGAAACTCTAAAGTATATGCTTTGCAATCCTCCTGTCTTAACCCTTCCCGATGGAAATGACGACCTTGTGGTATTTTGCGATGCGTCCAACCAAGGTCTCGGTTTTGTTCTCTTGCAACAAGGTCAAGTTATCGCATATGCCTCAAAGCAACTTAAGGTTCACGAAAAGCAACAAGGTCAAGTTATCGCATATGCCTCAAAGCAACAAGGTCAAGTTATTGCATATGACTCAAGACCTCGAACTTCGTGCCTTCGTTTTCCCTCTCAAGATCTGGAGACATTATCTTTATGGCATGAAATGTGTTGTATTCACTAATAATAAAAGTCTTCAACAAATCTTTGACCAAAAAGATCTCAACATGAGACAGCGTCGATGGGCCGGTACCCTAGCCGGTGCTCTTTCCGAAAATCATGTCAAAGCCGGTACCCTCACTATCAAAAGCTCCAAGAAACCCAATGAGAAGAGTACACCCGAACCATTAACCCTCACCAATGTTGACCCTTAACCCGAATCCATAATCCACTCCAACTCATCCCACCATTCCAAGAAGAAAAGCAAACCCAACTACCGAAACTATGTCGTCAGTCATCCATCTCAACCTCAATCTCAATCCCCAACCGAAACCGTATTCTGGCTCACATCCCTTGTGTATCACTTGCCAACGCCATCATCCCTCTTACTCCGCATGTCGCCATTGCACGAAGTGTAACCGCTATGGTCACCTTAAGAACGTGTGTCGGGAAACCTCTGTGGGCAACCCACTCCATCAAGGTTTTCTTCATCTAACCAAAACCGTTATGTGCCTTTTGCTCAAAATCCTCCTCCTCAAACTAGAGCGTGTTTCAATTGTGGAGACCCGAACCATTTCCGCAATGCTTGTCCTCGACTTGCGTTTGTTAAGAAAGCTCAAATCATGCCTACCCCGTACTACCAAACCCAAACCCAAGCCTATCAAGTTCAAACCTATCAACCTCAAGTCCTGCAACTCTTAGCTCCTCTGGCTCAACAGCTCCAAGCGATGCAAGCCCTGCCTCCTCCGCCACTCCCACAAGCAATGCAAGCTCTTCCTCCTCCTCCAGCTCATCAACTCAACCACGGCAACCAAGGGCGTCATTTTATGATGAATGCCAACCAAGCTCAAGTTTCCAACGACGCGGTAAACGGTACGTTTTTAGTAAATGAGTATTTAGCTTCAATTTATTTGATACCAGAGATGATAAGAGTTTTGTTTCTTTTAAATTTGAATATATCCTTGCCGTACCTCGCACTAAACTTTCTCTCCTTTTTTCCATCAAAGTCTCCAATGGTATTTCCATCACCATCGATTAGGTTATTCGCGATTGTATCCTCACTCTTTGCAAGCAAGAATTCTCGATGCAAATGGGAAGTTTCGACATCATAGTAGGTATGGATTGGTTAGCTTTGCACCGTGCCGAAGTCGTTTGTTATGACAAATTCATTCGAATCCCGCTCGTCAACGGAAAAACCCTCAAAGTCTTTGCAAAACGATTCCCAAGAAACTCAACCTCATGTCATGCTCTCAATCCCGAAAGTACTTGTGCCAAAAGTAAGTTCCTATCCTAGCCCAAGCGGTGGTAAAAGACCTCGAAGAAAAGAAAATTCAAGACATTCCCGTTGTTTGTGAATTTCCTGGCATTTTTCACGAAGACATCTCTGGTCTCCCACCCATTCGTCAGGTTGAATTTCGAATCGACCTTGTGCCCGGCGCGACTCCCGTAGCCGAGGCTCCCTATCGCTTAGCTCTTTCAGAAATGCATGAGTTATCGAACCAACTTCAAGAACTCTCCAATAAGGGCTTTATCCGTCCAAGCTCTTCCCCTTGGGACGCTCCCGTTCTCTTCGTGAAAAAGAAAGATGGCTCGTTTCGACGACTTCATCGATCAACTTTGCCTCGAATCGACGACTTCATCGATCAACTCAAAGGCACAACTTGTTTTTCCAAAGTCGATCTTCAATCGGGTTATCATCAATTGCGTGTTCATGTAGACGACATTTCTAAATCCGCTTTTCATACTCGGTATGGACAATACGAGTTCATGGTTATGCCTTTTGGATTAACCAATGCACCTGCGGTATTCATGGACCTCATGAACCGCATTTGCAAGCCATTCTTGGACAAATCCGTGATCGTTTTTTATCGATGACATCCTCATCTTCTCCAAGATTAAAGCCGAACATGAACATGATTTACGTTCCATTATCGACCTCCTAAGAAAAGAACCACTTTTTTCCAAGTTCTCAAAATGTGAATTTTATTAAAAGAAGTACAATTTTTGGGACACATCGTCAACGATAAAGGTATTCATGTTGATCCTGCCAAATCGAGGCCATAAAAGATTGGAAAACTCCATCCACACCCACGAAAATCCGATCTTTCCTTGGTTTGGCCAGGTATTATCGGTGATTCATTCTAAACTTCTCCAAAATCGTGTTACCCCTCACCGCACTAACTCATAAGGGAAAACCTTATGAATGCGGACCGAAATAAGAAGAAGCGTTCCAAATTCTAAAGCATATGCTTTGCAATGCTCCAGTCTTAACCCTTACCGATGGAAACGACAACCTTGTGGTATTTTGCGATGCGTCCAACCAAGTTCTAGGTTGTGTTCTCATGCAACGAGGTCAAGTTATCGCATATGCCTTAAGGCAACTTAAGGTTCACGAAAATAATTACACGACTCATGACCTCGAACTTGGTGCCGTCATTTTCGCTCTCAATATCTGTAGACATTATCTTTATGGCACGAATTGTGTTGTATTCACCGATCATAAAAGTCTTCAACACATCTTTGACCAAAAAGTTCTCAACATGAGACAACGTCGATGGGCCGAGTTATTAGTGATTACGATTGCGAAATTCGCTATCACCGAGGTAAAGCGAATGTCGTAGTCGATGCCCTTAGTCGTAAAGTTAATGTCAAATCTATCAAGCCCTATGTGCCTCTATTGATGAAGGAAATATGTACGACGAAATGTCATGTGGAGCTGAACTTCAACTCGAAACCAACCCCGAAGGCTTGCTTTATTTTCTCAATCGTTTATGGGTTCCCGATCGTGATGAACTTCGTACTTTCATTCTCGACGAAGCGGATAAGATGTACTTCGATCTTCGATCTAATTTTTATTGGCCGGGTATGAAAAAGGACGTGGCACTTTACATCTCAAAATGCCTTACATGCTCAAAGGTTAAAGTGGAACATCAAAAACATTTTGGTTTGCTCGAGCAACCTCCTATTCCCGTTTGGAAATGGGAAGACATTGCTATTGACTTTATCACCAAATTACCCCCCCCCCCCCCCACTCAAAAGAAAAATGATAGTATTTAGGTAATCATCGATCGATTAAACAAATCGGCTCACTTCATCATGATCTGAGAGAAGTACTTTGTCGGACAACTCGTTCAAAGCTATTGTCGTGAAATTTTATGGTGCCATGGTATTCCGTTGACCATTAATCATGATGCTCGTTTCACCTCCCGTTTTTTGAAATCACTTCAAAAAGCTTTGGCTACTCCCCTTGATCTTAGTATCGCTTATCACCCTCAAACCGATGGTCAATCCGAGCGTATAATCCAAACCCTTGAAGATATGCTTTGATCTTGTGTACTTGATTTTGGTGGAAATTGGGATTCTCATCTCATGCTGATCGAATTCTCATATAACAATAGCTATCATTCTAGCATTAGTATGGATCCTTTCCAAGCTCTTTATGGTTCTAAGTGTCGTTCCCTGATTTATTTGGAATGAGATTGGTGAAACCCAAATCACCGGTCCCGAGATGGTCCAAGACAATACCGATCGTATTGATCAAATCCGCAAAAATCTTCTCGCTGCTAGAAGTCGTCAAAAGAGCTACCGATTGTATCCCCTTGGAAGGGGTAGTCCGTTTTGTAAAGAAAGGAAAACTAGATCTTCATTTCGTAGGCCCATTCAAAATCCTCAAAAGGATTGGAAAAGTGGCTTATTAGCTCGATTTACCGCAAGAACTTACCGGTCTTCATCCAACCTTACATGTCTCAAACCTCAAAAAGTTCTTAGCCGAAGGTAACCTTCATATACCTCTCGACGAAGTGCGTATCAACGAAATCTTACAAATGATCGAAAACCCCGTTGAAATCATGGATCGTAATGAGAAACGAACCAAACTTAGCCGCATCTGTTTAGTTAAAGTCTCTTGGGAATCACGGCGTGGGGCTGAATTTACTTGGGAACGAGAAGACGCTATGAAAGAAAAGTACCCAAATTTGTTTATTACGGATTCATCCTAATTTCGGGACGAAATTTCCTAAAGTAGGGAAGACTGTGACATTCGTCATTTTCGGTTTAACTTATATTTGTATTTGTATCGGAAACCCGGCCCATTTTGTCTTTCGGATCCTTCGTTATCAATAAAATATTGGGTTTTATGTTTCACAATTGTCCGATCAAGAAAAAACCCTTTACGGTGCCTTAAAACACCCTTTAATTATTAAAAAACCACTTAAAACGAACTTCAGGGACCCAAATCGCCATAAAACCATAGCTAAAGGGGAGTTTTAAACTAATGGATAACTCTTACTTTTCCCACCACCATCCACCTAGTTTGTTCTAACTAATTCTTGTTAATTAAAGCTTGTTATTATAGTTTGTTTAAAACATACTTCCCCTGTTTTCCTTGGCTTTCCCTTCTCCGGCCATGTTCGGTTTAGGTGTATTGCTAGGGAATGCTACATGGAGGACAATTATAGTCCTTGTTAACAATTTACATTTTTTTAAGATTATTATAATTTTTTATTTTCTAGTAATTTTAGTTTCCAAAAAATCTTAATAGTTCAATGGTATTTTGGTATGTGGCAATCATCCTCAGTTTCATTCGGAGTCAAGGACCGAACCAAAACCGAACTATTGTTTACATACTTTACTTTTAACATGTTGTATGTAAGACTTTGAGTATTATCATTTCTAAATTTATTTTAATAAGTTCTATGGTATTGGGTATGTGGTAACCATCCTTGGTAGTATTCCGAGTTAAGGACCGAACCAAGACCGAACTAAATCGGGTTCACTCGCTTAAGACACACTAGTTGTGTTTTGGGCCACCGAATCTCGTATTTTTCTCTAAAACTATATTATAAACTAATTTTAATTATTATCTCAAAAAACTTGGCATGTGGGATCCAACTTGGTCTTGTAACAAGTTTGGACCAACAAAGCCAAACACCCGCTTAACGGACGTTGAGGTTCAGCCTAATAGAACTACACACTTGGTTAAGTTTCTTTTGAATTCATTGAGTTATCTCATAACATTTATCAGGAATCTCGGATTCGGGCTTAACTAATTTCAAGGCTCGAACCAACAAATCCGAACACTCGTAAAATCTCGTCTTAGTATCTATTTAATAAAGGGTCTTGCAATATCGCATTTATACTCAAAAATTTACTTAACAAAGGTTAAGTAAAACTAATTGATAGAATACCGAGACCCGATTTTGAGTAAACGTACTTTTCAAAAACCATTACTTTAATTTCTTATGTATTTACACTTTAACTCTCAAACATTAATTATTTATCTTACTTATTATGTTGTTTTACATGTTATTTTACATTAAAGCTTTTAAGACGATCTACTAAATCAAGACCCTCTTAATCTAGGTCTTGCTCGTTGAACTTACCTTTCATTTTATTTGCAACTAATCCTTCAAGTTACTTATTTCACATGAGTACATTTCATCCACCGTTTTCACTTTTATACTTTGGGGGTAACATGCCTACTTATTCAAAACAAGAATGATTTAATATACTCGATCCTCAAATCACAAACTCTAGGGTGTATGATACTTAGAATAATTGCTCTATTATGTGTTTTATGTTTCATATGCTTTACGTGCACGGGTGTTTATTTTGTTGTTGTTGAGCCTCAATAAATTTGATCATACGCATCCCTAACTATATAGCCTTGTGCTAGTAAAATAGGGCCTCATTATCCGTGTATGTTGGTTGTTACCGATTAGAAAGGATCCTCATTTATTTATGCTTTATATACCGCAATTGTTGTTTTTTAATAGTTTCATATACAAGTTGTGGATTTTGCCTCATATTATATATACTCAAACCTATGAAATCGCATACCAACATACGTGTTGGCAAATTATATTTTATGCATTCTTACAGGTTTGATTGTTACTAATTCTTGTTAATTAAAGCTTGTTATTATAGTTTGTTTAATACATACTTCCCCTATTTTTCTTGGCTTTCCATTCTCCGGCCATGTTCGGTTTAGGCGTATTGCTAGTGAAGACTACATGGAGGACTATTATAGTCCTTGTTAACAATTTACATTTGTTTAAGCTTATTATATTTTTTTTATTTTCTAGTAATTTTAGTTTCCAAATCATCTCAATAGCTCAATGGTATTTGGGTATGTGGCAACCATCCTCAGTTTCATTCGGAGTCAAGGACCGAACCAAAACCGAACTATTGTTTAAATACTTTACTATTAACATGATGTATGTAAGACTTGAGTACTATCATTTCTAAATTTATTTTAATAAGTTCTATGGTATTGGGTATGTGGTAACCATCCTTGGTAGTATTCCGAGTTAAGGACCGAACCAAGACCGAACTAAATCAGGTTCACTCGCTTAAGACACACTAGTTGTGTTTTGGGCCACCAAATCTCGTATTTTTCTCTAAAACTATATTATAAACTAATTTTAATTATTATCTCAAAAAACTTGGCATGTGGGATCCAACTTGGTCTTGTAACAAGTTTGGACCAACAAAGCCAAACACCCGCTTAACGGACGTTGAGGTTCTTCCTAATAGAACTACGCACTAGGGATGAGCAAAATCGGTACCGGTACCGCTACCGAAATCGGTACCGATTTGGTACCGTCGGTATCGAATCGGTACCAATGTTTTAAGTTTCGGGGTCGGGACGGTACCGGTACGGTACCGGTATTTCCCGATTTTTACCCTCAGTACCGGTACTATCCCGGTACAATCCCGGTACCGGTACGGTACGGTACTGGTATTTCCCTATTTTTTACCCTCGGTACCGGTACTATCCCGGTACCGTCCCGGTACCGGTACCGAACTTAATATTTCGGTACCGGTACCAAGAAATACCAATTTTCGGTATCGGGAAAATCGGGATCGGTACCGATCGGTACCGGTACCATACCATTCTCATCCCTACTACACACTTGGTTAAGTTTCTTTTGATATCATTGAGCTATCTCATAACATTTCTCACTTTGGAATCTCAGCTTCAGGCTTGACTAATTTCAAGACTCGAACAGACAAATCGGAACACTCATAAAATATCTTCTTCGTAAGGCCCTATTACCAGTACCCTACATTGGACGTTGGATTTACTCATAAACACAGTTCTACAATCATAGTTAATTAAAAAAATTTGCGGAAGGATTATCTTCTATCATTCGTTACAAAACATTTAATATTTTCTTTGACACCATAACATAAAACATCATATTTAAAAAATCATTTCTTCTATCTTTAGATGCCAGCCGTTCAATCCATTCCATGTGCCCTCCTCATCCATATGAGGAACGTCACGTAATATCAATTAAAAGAACTATTACTATTGCCCATGCTATATATTCTTCACAGAAGGAACACTCTATATATATATTATCCAGAGAAGGAACACTCTATATATATTATCTATAGAAGGAACACTCTATATACTTCCCATAGAAAGGTCACCCTATATACTTTCCATAGAAGGAACACTATACTATCCATTGAAGAAACACTACACTATCCATGGAAGGAACACTATGCTATCATAGAAGGAACAATATACATTATCCATAGAAGGAACTCTATATATTATCCATATGAGGAACACTTTATATAAGTTATTATTTAATATCCATGTAAGGAGCAAATCACTTCCCTCGACAATACGTGCAATATCTAAAATCGTTCACGTACCGACAAGCCTTCATCCTTACATTACATACAATATTCATATCTTTATTTATAACCTGACAGTACGTGTAATATTCTAAGATTGTTCACGTATCGACAAGCCTTCATCCTTACATTACATACAATATTCATATATTTATTTATAACTTGATCGTACGTGCAATATCCGAAGATTGTTCACGTATCAACAAGCCTTCATCCTTACATTTTGTAAAAAAATATCCGAAGATTGTTCACGTATCAACAAGCCTTCATCCTTACATTTCGTACAATATTCATATCTTTATTTATAACATGACAGTACGTTCAATATCCGAAGATCTTTCACATATCGACAAGCCTTCATCCTTACCTTACATACAATATTCATATCTTTATTTATAACATGATAGTATGTGCAATATCCGAAGATCGTTCACGTATCACATATATCATACATGGCATATACTTACCATTTAAGGTAAGTGTATTAACTGTCACATCGAGTATGCACACAGCCCCGAGAACATAATAAGGAATGGGGCTAGAAACTCACCTGAACTCGGTTACGTTGACCGTTAATGGTAATCCCTTTCTTTAGTCATGCACGGCTAACTGTATAATAATTACGCGTATTAATTACTATCACTTTCCATAACGTATTTTTAGTTTAATCGTAACCCTCAACGAACGGGGGTCCGGGGGCAGATCCCCTGGCAGCAGGGTTCTAGCGACGGCAGCCCCTAGCAGGGTCCAGGGGGCAGAGCCCCTGGCTGGGATAGGGCTGCCAGGTCAGCTTGAAAATATTTTATTTCCATTGACCGGCTTAACACATTTTCCATTAGGATTTTAAATTATTATTTTATTCTCCCACTCATTCGTTATAGCGAATTAAGCCTAATTCGTTATCTGAACGTAGCCTGCTTCGTGGTCTAATTCGTTATTAGAACTTAGCGTATTGGTCAGTAACGAATCACTTGATTCGTTATCTGATTCGTCATCTTACGTGATCTGATTCGTTAGATTAGTTCGTTATCTAAACGTGACCTGATTCGTTATCTTAACATAACGAATTGGGTGAGTAACGAATCACTTGATTCGTTATCTGATCATAAAGAATTAGGAAATTGATTCATTATCTTACCATGATGAATTGGTCAAATAATTCGTTACCTAATCATAACGAATTGCATAAATCTTATCACGACTTTGACTCAGAGGTCAAAGTCAAAATCGATATGAACAATACACAGTCAACAGCCATAGGATTTACAATTAATCCTCATTTCTTGATGAAATTACACGAATCTGGTATCAATGATTCGCCATACCAGCACCAAAAACCCCAACCATCCAATCAGTCCAACATTTATGTTTAATGGGTGCGATATGCTTGTTTATAACCCGATTATTCTTTGACAAATTTCCTATCAATTGTTAACGGATTTCAGTGATATTTGTTGCGTTGGATTCTTTTATACCATACTCAAACAGATCTATGATTTCTAGACTAGATCCGAACTTAAACGAACAAGGTCTCGTTATAAACGTACCTTAAACGAGTCATTTTACGAACACGGTCTAGTGTTGATGTTGTTTTGGTTCGTCACGACGATCCAGAACCAACGGATTCGGGTTTTCACCTCCGGATCTTGGCTCGGGATATAGGATGGTGTTAGTGTGTGTTTTTGATGGTGTAGGCTACGGTGTAGATATTGATAATAATGGAAAGGATTAGGGTTTAACGGGTATTTATACTCCCTTAAGCCCATGGACCTAAGGCCCATCTTCCCTTTTTGGTCCTTTTTTAATTCCATCTAATTAGCCTACTTAACCCATTTTCATTATTTTATTATTTCTCTACTAATTCTAGTGATCATAAACGAATAATACATTAAATATTATTCTTGGAAATTTAGGGATGTTACAAGTCTTCCCTCCTTAAAGAGGTTTCGTCCCCAAAACCTAGCTTATTCCTTGTAAAAAAGAACACTACCCGTATTCACGCACTTTCTTGGATCGTCTTTGCTTTATAGGTTGTCCTTCTTACTCCTGACCTTGCATTCACCGAGTGGTGGTCATGTGTCATAGCTATTAAGGTAGCTTGTCGATGAGGCCCTTGATGTACCAAGTCTCGTCTCGTCTTTCCAAGGGGGCTTTGTATTATATATGCATTAATGATAACGCCTAAGATGACGCTCTAATACGACACAACTATATATCATAACCAACATGCATTCAAGACAATTCATATCATAATTAATTTACACCGGTCCAAACTTCAATATAAAACCACACGCATTGAGTCATTAATAAGTCAAACATAAAATAAACTTATGGCTAGTAGCTAGCCTTCTTGAATGGTCTTTTCTAAGAATGCGGTGGAAACTGTTAAACCTCAAGCATCCTTCTCTGCTTCACGTCCTTCCTTTAGTTTCCTGCAGTCCCTTGCTAGGTGTCCACGTCCACAGTTGTGACACCAATGGTAATCCTTGCACTCCCAGGAGGAATGTCCTGCTTTTCCACACCTGTAGCAAACACCTAATCCCTGTGCATTCTCCCGAGTGCTTCTTTCCATATTTCTCACAAACAACGGACTCTTCATGCCTTGCCTTCTTCATACATAGATCCTCTTCGTTAGCTTCATTTGGTTTTGGGGTTGGGTTCTTTTTCTTCGGTTCAGTCGTCTCCTCTTCACTGTTAGCAAGTTCCTCATAAACCATCTCAGCCAATTCCACGGCCGAGTCAAATGTTGCGGGCTTACTAACCTTAACCAAAGTGCGAACACTATGCAGAAGTCCCCTGATGTAACACTTGATCCTCTTAGCTTCGGTGTTCACCATGTCAGGTACCAGCCTAGACATGCGGTTGAATTCAGTAGTATACTCACGGTGTGTCATCTTTCCCGCCTTCAAATTCAGGAACTTCATCTCCACCATTTCAACTTCAGCATTAGCACAGAACCTCTTCATCACCAGCTCTTTCAGATCCTCCCACTTCATTGCCCAAATCTCCTCCTGACCCTTCCTCTGTTCAACCTTCTCCCGCCAGTACATTGTTTCGTCACCGAATGATTGAGTAGCATAACCCATAGCTTGGTCCGGATGGCAGTCGCTAATGCGGATAATTTTTTCCATTGCGGTTATCCATTGAAGAGTAGCAATTGCGTCTTCAAAACCGGTTAGCTTTGGTGGGTCACATCCTTTGAAGGACTTATAGTTTCACCCACCTCGGCCTCTTTTCCTATCATCAACCTTCACAGACTTAACCACACTTGATTCCTCCTTTTTCCTCTCCCCGTCCTTCTTACTCTTCTCCCCATACTTCTCGACTCTTTCCTAGCTTTTAGCAGACCCTTCAGGAGTCATATTCTTCACAGCAGTGGCTACAGCTTGAACAATGGTTGCTTGAATTGTAGGGTCGAGTTGATACCATTCGTTGTTGCTTGGGTTTCGTCCAGCTGCACTTCCTTCATCTCCCATGTTGGAAGTTGTCTCTACCGAAGGTGGTCGGACAGTACGTGGCCTGCCACGATGACCCGTGCGACCTCTTGCTCCCACAACTTCTCCAGCTCCAGCCATCGTATTCTAAGAGGGAAAACACAAACGTCATCACTCAAGGAATTATTTAACACATGATTCGTAAGGTAAGTTGTTAATGACAGTGGCCAAATGTAATTAACTATTTTCATTACTCCTCAAATTCTACATACTTACCTTTATGATTTCACTTGTGCTAGTTTCTACTTTTGAACAGTTAATCAATCAAACAATCAATTAATCCTATCTCTATCCTGCATATATTCTTCCTTTAACAATTAAGCTAACATCTTTACATATTATTTAACCATATACTTTACCGTTACTGAGCTTGCTTCAGTGACACATGGCTATCTTGAACTGGCATCTTCTTTCTTTTCTTACTGAAGTCCTTTTCTCTGTTCGAGTCTAAGCATGTAGGATGCTTAAATCTCTCAAACTTTTCTCTGATAACAACTTGTAAGGCCCCGTTACTGGTACCCTACATTGGACGTTGGATTTACTCATAAACACAGTTCTACAATCAGAGTTAAATAAAACTTTTCGCGGATACGTTATCTTCAATCATTCGTTACAAAACATTTAATATTTTCTTTGAAACCATAACATAAAACATCATATTTAAAAAATCATTTCTTCCATCTTCAGATGTCAATCTTTCAATCCATGCCATGTGCCCTCCTCATGCTAGCTCACTAAACCTATTTACCTGCGTGCATAGTAAAAGTCAGCTACGCTGAGTGAGTTCTAGTTAATCAGGTTACATACAATACATACACATATCGTACATACATGCATATCTTGACCTTGTATAAATATCCATATAAGGAACGTCACGTAATATCTATTAAAAGAACTATACTCTTGCCCATGCTATATAATCTCCATAGAAGGAACACTATATATATATATATATATATATAGGATTAGGTTCGTTTCAGAAGTATTCTTAATGCGAGAAGTGCATGAAGTAATTACAACCAATGATATTTTTTCTTTTTATTTTCACTTTAAAATATATATATAAGGGTATATTGGTAATCTATCCTAATCTTATATTTGGTAACTTTTAATTGCAAGATTATTTCAAAAATTATTTTATTTGAAAAACATTATCTGTTTATCACCAACATCAACCGTTCAAGATTAAAATACATCGACCTTCACAATCCCAGATTTCTATCAACACAATCGCTAGTTTAATATCCATTGCAGATTTTTTGTGAATCGAAAATATCAAATTCGATTATAATATTCACCGATCAACTATGCGGCCTAATTTTATTATGCCCTAAATCGATTTAGATTTCGATGTGATGAATTCAGTATGTGGCGATTCTCACAACAAGACGATACATCGAATCAGTATTTACAAACCAGGTTTCATTCAATTCTTTCATATCAACCTCAATTTTAAACATTCTTCCTGGACCAATAGGATAATATTCATATGTATATATGCTCCATTTTTAATTTCTACGTTTAGGTTTGAGTATAACAAATTGGATAGTTGTGCAATATCTAATGTGGATCTTTATACACGATTATCA
The DNA here is from genome assembly GCF_021521415.1 of Bidens hawaiensis. NCBI lineage: Eukaryota > Viridiplantae > Streptophyta > Magnoliopsida > Asterales > Asteraceae > Bidens > Bidens hawaiensis. Next base: position 115,395 of record NW_027495185.1, on the reverse strand, counting down.
ATTACTAGATATTTATGTGTATTGTACTACGTTTAGGGTTTATTTTTATTGAATTTAAATTTGCTTTAAGTATCTAAATATGTCATTAACTTTTTCTTAATAAAAGATCAAATTTGCTTAAAAAAATGTAGCTATAATTGGATTAATATCACTCTAAAACTCTTGATTTTACCTCACACCTAATAACAACAACACTACACACACATCATAAGTGTATGCCCGACACCTACACAATACGACTTACGTATGTGTTTATACACACATATGCAGCTACTTATGTATCAAGTGTAGCTTCTTACGTATTCAATGTTGCTACTCTTGTTTATCTAGTGACATTGTTACTCTATACTGAACCGATAAAAAATACAACTTGAAACACACCCAAAACCCTCCTACATAATTCTCTGCCCCCCCCCCCCCCCTAAAAAATAAAAATAAAAAAGTTTAAGAAAACCACCATACAACCTAATAACTTACATGTAAATACTATCTATACTTACTACCTCACACATCCATGTTTAATATTGAATTAGAAACACAGCCTCTAATTAACTCCATTTTAACAGTAGATACAATTTTTGCTTACTACCCTACACATCTTTATTTAACATCATTTAACTTAGGTACAAGCACCCCCGACTTACCAGCATGATGATTCCAAGAAACTAACAATATGGTGACGAACTACTCCCATTTGTCTCGGCATCATTTAATACCACTTATAAACATGTAATGACATTGGAGTTATATATAGTCACAACTTCAATATCATGTTATTATTACCCACTTCCATATTGTCACAACTTCAATTTCATGTTGATTTAAGTGGGATACCTATCAACTGTAATTGTGTAGTTTATTACATTTTTTATCATCAGTTTTATGCTATATATTTACACCATTTATGTTATTTGCAGATTATATATTTTAGGCAATTCTTTATCTTGTGTAGGGATATACATAAGTTGTGTTTGTGTTTATGTTATGTTTTGTTAACTAGTGTAGTTGTATTGTTCATGAGATTAAATACCATCTTGTGTAGGCTGTTTCATACAAATGTAGGTATAAATTTATAGTTGTGTAGGACTTTTTGTTTATTGTGTATGTTCTTTGTGACTTTCGAACACATTAAATAAGAAGCTATGTAACTGGTTATTGTATATTGTGTTGGATATATAACATATATTATGCTTATATATATGTACAGTTATACATAGAAATTGTGTATATACAATAATCATTTCTTTTTTTTAAACATATATCTGTTCAGTTATTTTGAGTGTGTAGTTTTATTATTTGTGAGAATAAATATTTATTTGTGGAGTTTGTTTTCTAACTGATGTAAGTATTAATCTAGTAAATTGTATATGTGTTATTGTTTATTGTGTATGATGTCTAGGACTTTTGATCATGTTAACTAAGATGCAGTGTATGGGTTATTGTATGTTGTGTAGGATTTACGAAAGATTAAGGACAAAGTATATCAGAAGAAGAAACTGATTTAGCCAGCATATAAGAAGTCAAATGATATTCTAGATTGGCTTGGTACTTTGAACAAGAAACTATCACATACAATATAAAGGTTTTGGTACTTGTCGTTTCACGATTGGCTACAAAGAGACGTAACAAAATCAAAAACGTTGCACGATTGGCCAGGCGAATAGGCTACAGATAGACGTAACAAAATAAAAAAAATTTGTGTCACACATGCAATCGGTGTCAAACGATCATTACTCTTGTAATTGTAACAAAAAGAAAAGAGAAGAAACTGATTCTCCATCAGCATTACTATAGTTTTACCTTTCCAAACTTATGTTACTATCAATTGTATTTGTTTTTTTTTTTTTTGTGTGTGTGATTATGTCTTTTTTGTTTTGAGTACTGTTTGTTTCTAAAGACTTAACATTTATGCAATAACATGTTTTGTAGTACTTTTCAATTTCACTTGAATTTATTGGTTACATACATTTATGGTCAAACTTGATCATAATGTCAAAGTTTATGGTCAAACTTTGAAAGTTTAGGATGATATTGCAAGAACAATTTATTTGTTTAAGTAACAACCAGAAGTAATTTGGGTATTATTAGATTTAGGATAAAATACATAAATATGAGTATGATATCCTAGAAATAAATAATAAAAAATGACTATACCCTACACAGGCGGACACGAATTGTAGGGGCAATTGGGTGTTGCAAATTGTTGCAATGTAGGAATAATTTATTGCAGTGTAGGGATAACTTGTTACACTATAGGGATACTTTGTTGCAGGAAAAGAACATACCCAACCATTAATGCATTATTTTGGTGTATTAATAAACATAACACTTAGAAACAGACTTTGTAGTAATATTATGAATACATCACATTAGAAAAATAACATTCAAACAAAATGTAGAGTGCAAACTTTATCCAAGTTCTATAAACTGGGAGTCAAGAATCCTGAGGATAATGAAAATTCTTGGATTATCCCGATCAGGAGATATATTCAGGATGGAATTATCCCCAAGGATGAAAACCCAAGAGCTTTTCTCACAAAGGTAATCCCATATACTATAATGAATGATATATTATACAGGAAATCTTTTGCAGGACCATATCTTAGGTGGTTGGAAAAGGCAGAAGCTCAAGAAGTTTTTCAGGATATCCATGAAGGAGATTGTGAGAATCACACTGGGGGAGAGCACTATTCTCCAAAATCCCGAGGATATGATACTTTTGGCCAACGATGAAGAGGGATGCTATGAATTATTATCAGAAATGTGATGCATGCCAGAGACATAGCAACATTTTGCACCAGCCAGCAGAACCATTGTATCCTGTTATATGCCCTTGGTCATGTAGTGGGGAATGGATATTGTGGGAAAACTACCCAGAGCTCCAGGAGGAAAAGTCTTTATGCTGGCTATGACAGATTAATTCTCAAAGTGGATTGAAGCGGAGGCTTTTGTTCAAGTCAGAGAGAAAGAGGTTATCTCATTAATCAAGCGCAATATCCTAACAAGATTTGGGGTCCCAGTAGAGATAGTGTGTGACAATGGCTCATAATTCATTGGCAAGAGAACAACTAACTTCTGTGCCAGTTGGGGAATCAAGATGATCACCTCAACACCTGTCCATCCTCAGGCTAATGGTCAGGCCGAGTCAAGCAACAAAATCATTATCAATAACCTGAAGAAAAAGTTGGGGTCTAAGAAAGGAAAGTGGGCCGAGGAACTACCTTTTGTTCTTTGAGCGGATAGGACCACTTCAAAGAATGCTACTGGTCAGACTCCGTTATCATTAGTATATGGAGCTGAAGCAGTTAACCCTACAGAGATGGTTATCCCTATAGCTAGAATCAGTCATCAGAATCCCGAAGATAATACTCAAAGTCTACTTAAAGATCTAGATGTAGTAGAAGAACTCAGGGATTTAGCGAAGATCAGAATGACCTCTTATCAGTAGAAGATAGCAAAGTTCTACAACAAGAATATCAGGGTTCGTAGATTTCAAGAAGGGGATTTAGTTCTCCGAAAAGCTTTTCAGAATGCTACAAATCCTGCGGATGGAAAGCTTGCACCAAAGTGGGAAGGTCCTTACTTGATTGAGTTAGAAGCAGGAAAGGGGCATACAGATTGTCTACTTTGGGTGGTGATTTATTACCAAGGGCTTGGAACGCTATCCACCTCAAAAAAATATTTTATGTAAGACTTCTATCCCAAGGATAATTGCTATCCTGAGAAATTTAACAGTGATGTTAAACAACTAAGGTATGTATTCGAATTTATATTTTTATTCATTTTCAATATTTCAATATTATTATTCTTTTATCATGATACTGACTTAAGCATCGGAGGGGTGTTAGCAAGGCTAACACCCACCCCTCACCTAGATTCGACTGTTTTGTAGCCTGAAGATATGTGGTATTCCCACATGGAATGAAGTTAATAAGGGCCTTGTTGCCAGTTTATTCCTAAGGTTTAAGGGGTTTTCACCTCTTCTAAGGGCCTTGTCGCCAGTTTCTTCGGGCCTCGCCGTCAGTTGAGGTATTATTCGATGCCTTCTAAGGTTTAAGGGGTTTTCCCCTCTTCTTAAGATCGCCTGTAGCGAATATTTATTCAGCCGTAGTTCGAGAGGCAGGGCCAGCACATGAAATATAGTGACTTGTTACCTTGCTTTCCTCAGCTATTGGTTTGAATCTCAAGTTAATGGTAGACGTACCTTTCCTCAGGTTTAAGGGGTTTTCACCTCTTATAAGGGCCTTGTCGCCAGTTTATTCTTAAGGTTTAAGGGGTTTTCACCTCTCATGAGGGCGTTGTCGCCAGTTTATTCTTAAGGTTTAAGAGGTTTTCATCTCTTCTAAGGGCCTTGTCGCCAGTTTATTTATTCCTAAGGTTTAAGGGGTTTTCACCTCTTCTAAGGGCCTTGTCGCCAGTTAATGTGGGCCTGGTCGCCAGAATTTCTGAATTTATTATCAGGATAATGTTAACATTGCAGGTCTATCGGTATATCCCTAAAATCGAAGGAACATCCTGAAAAACAATCTTATTACAAGGATGAAATGGTCTAGACATTATCAGAGTTAGTTGCTATATGATTCTGGTATGATTTCCTATTTGTAAATATTCTATATTACTTATCTTATTTATAAGATGAATTTTATGACTTGGTGTTGGTTTATTAAATTAAACCTAAGCTGTTATTAAAGAATTACATTCTTAATAAACTCATTTTTTTCTCTAAAGATTTAATAATAGAAACAGGGATAAAACACCAACATAAGTCATAAAAAGTTGTTATAATAATATTTAAGTGCAGGATAAGGTGATTCAGGTTTCTCTCAAAACAAGAGCCCATCCACCTGAACCATATAATTGTTCAAAAACATGAAATAAAAGTTAGTTTGGGCTTCGTCCTGAACCAGGATCCCTCCACCCAAACCAATATCCTAGGCATATTATATTGTTCATACATTACCGAAACAGAAATTGTTCAAACAAACCACCACCGGAAACACATCAAATATCCTGAAAACCAGGCTCAAACCTTGTCACCATCACGCTGATCACCCTCCTTCTTCTCCGCTTCCGCCACCTCACTAGCACCTGCCTCCTTCGTCACCTCAGAAGTACCTGCAACCTCAGCTTCTTCAACCTTCTCTCCCCTCAACATCTTTAGCTTCTTTCCCCAAGCAGCGGAATTCCAAGAATCCAACACATAGCCCTTCGCCTGCACCTCCTCTGACATCTTGAGCATTGACTCCAGGATACTTGTAGCCGCATACCTCTTGGCCTATTGAATAAACTCGGCTTTCTCCAACTCGAATGAGGCCTTAAGATCCACAATCTCTTTCTCCTTTTTTTTGTGAAGCTTGATCCTTATGTCTGCTGCATGTTGAAGATCGGAAATCTTGCCCTCAGCCTCTCTCAAAGCTAATTCAGCATCTTGGAGTCTTTGGTGGTAATTTTCGGTTCTCTGTTATCCTCATATTAACATAAATTTTCTGCAGATTATTATTCTCAAGATAAATAAGGATACTTACTGTTCCAAGAAAACTGGCAAGAGCTTGTAATTTCTCTCCGGCTTCAGCATTGCTCATGTCAGCAAAGGGTTCAGTCTCGGCTGAGGTGATGGCCTTCCTTTTCTTCTGGGCAGCACTCTTTTGGCGAGTAGTTGGAATCCTCGGCTTTGGGGAGAGAGTCATGGAATGCTCCTGTTTTACCACGGTTTTGTCCTCGATGAAGTCGTCCAAGTCGATCAAGCTGAAGGAAGATTTTGGTTTCGGCATTTCTGTGCAATAATTTATCAAGTTATTCTTTAAAAAGCGAAATCCTAAGGATTCTATGAAATACCCAAGATACTTACCAGAAGACATACTTTCAGAAGACCTTGCGGCAGTCGTGCTGGTTTCGTCTATTTCTCCTTCAAACCGAAATTCCCTTCTTGTGCCGGAATTTTGAACAAAGCCTTAAGCCTTCGATTCATATCATTCCTATACCTTACCAAATCCTCAAAAACAACTGCAAAAGAGAAGATATATTAACACAAACTATTGTAAAAAGAAATTCTATCCTAAGGATTTCCTACCCTTATGAACCCATTCAACAGGCAAGTTCACTCCGTCGGGGATCGAGTCATGGCGTACAAAGAAGAATTTCTTCTTCCAATCGTGGTCGTTAGCAGACACTTTGGGGACCATGTAGAGGGCAACTGGTTTTGGATTGGAGGCAATAACGGTGAGACCCGTGTGTACGAAGGTTGTAGGTCCCGGCTATCTCAGGATTACCTATGGACAGTTCACGGTTTCTATTCAAGCGATTTATTGTAGATAAGACGCTCCACACCATTGGCATAACTTGGGAGTAGGAGAAGCCAGTGATATCATAAAAACTCCTTAATTAGCGGGGAAAATGGAAACGAAAGGCCGATTGAAAAATGGTAATAGAAAAAACAAACCCAGGTTTCGGACAAAAAGTCAGCTTTGGCTTTAGGGTCGTATGGTCTGATGACGGCCTTAGCCGGTAACAAGCTGGAATTTTTGAGAAATCTAATATCGAGATCGTTGAAGAGACACTGATCCTCGTCAGTAGCAGGGATGTGACCCTGATCGATGAAATCCTCAGAAGTTGCGTAAGATTAAGGGTTGAGCAATCGAGGGGTTCTTTTTCTCATTGTTGTTCGAATTAAACAAGAAACTTCAGAAATGTTGGTACATGATGTCAGTAGTTCAGTATCTAGTGTCTGTAATCGCGTTAGTTTGTTTTGGTTTTGGTTTGTAAAGGTTGTCCCACAAGTTCGCCTGTTATAAGCGAACTTGTGGAACAAGCGAAGTTATTGACAACTTCGCCTAGCATGTTAGGCGAAGTTGTCGAAGGGTATATATGTTTAGGCTACGGCCTGTTTAGTATAGAGTGGTTCAGTACGTGTAATTGTGATTTGGCTATCACTTGTTAAAGGAGTTGCAATACAACGTGTCTTTTTAGTACTGTAACGTGTCATTGTACTTGGGTTTAACGTATATCGCGTCTAACAATCGTATCGTCTTACGTAGGGATTCCGCACCTACGTAATACGAGATATTTCCATGTAGATCCGGCTGGGAACCTACAATTAGTATCAAAGCATTTACTCGTGATTGTGTGGTTCGGGATTATCACACGAGTGTAGAAATCGTTCCGTTCGACTATTCGCGGGACGAGTTTACGTTGAAATACCGAGTTTTTGTGTCCTAACCATCTCCCACTATCAAATACAACCCATTACATCTCCACATACCTCGCAATACGTCAAATTAAAACCTGCAAAAATCTTTTGTTCATCAGGCGAAGTTGCCACCACTGTTTGTAGGGTTTAGGCGAAGATATAAGTTTAAGCGAAGTTATCTTTAACTTCGCCTGTCTCACAAGTTCGCTTGAATTAAGCGAAGTTGTCATTAAGCGAAGTTGTCATTAAGCGAAGTTAACATCAGGCGAAGTTAAGAAGTACGCGAAGTTAAGGTTTTAGCGAAGTTGAGTATAAGCGAAGTTAAGCTTAAGCGAAGTTAAGCATAACTTCGCCTACTGGGTACTATTCAGAATAATAAAATATTATTTTTGGGTTTCTTTGTGTTTTCGAGTCGTGTTTTCAAAGATGACTTCTATAAACATTACGGAACTGGTGAAAATGGAGGTGGAAGCAGGTTCAGCTACTAAGGCTCCGAAAATGCTTAAGGGTACCGATTTTGTTGCTTGGAAAGATCGGTTTGAGCAGTATGTTAAATACCAAGATGCTATGATATGGGTGTGCATACAAGATGGATACATTCCACCAACGACCTTGTTTGAGGGTCGTGATCAAATAAAGAAGTACAGTAAGATGGATGAGGAGGAGAGGAAAATGTATGAGGCAGAGAGTAAAGCTCATGCGGCGATCACTATGGCTCTTCCACAAGAGATTCTTCACACCTTCAGCAAAATACAAAACCGCTAGAGAGCTATGGGAAGAGCTAGAAAATCGATATGAAGGTAATGTGGGGATACGTGCATCCAAAATTAAGCTCCTAAAAACCCAATTCTCGGCGTTCAAATGTTTTAAAAATGAATCAATTGATGATATCATCACAAGATATTATCACCTGATGACCGAACTCAGCAATTACTCCATTGTATACAAAGAAGAGGAGATAGTAGAGAAACTTCTTGATGCTCTTCCACCGAAATGGGAAATGTACACGGTTTTGATGAGAGAAGATAAAGAGTTTGCCGATATTGATTTGGAAACAGTAGTCAATAAATTACGAACTTTTGAACTAAACATGGTTCGGAAAGAGACACCAACTGATCAGGTTCAGGATCCGGGAATGTACGGTGCAAAAGTTAGTTCAAGTACAAGTTCAAAGTCAGAATCATCTGCTTACTACTCAAAGGGAGACTCAAGCTCAAACTCAACTCATGATGGTCATGTGACTCTCAACATGGATGGTGATGTATGTTTCGTAGCTGCAGGAAATAATTCTTCAAAACCTCAAGCCACAACAGGTAGTTTTTCCTCAAATGTCACGACTAACAACTACTCACAGATGCCCATGAGTGTTAAATCAGCTGAACAGCAGTTTGCTCTCTATGCATCCTTCATTGCATCTTACGAAAGCTACATCAAAGGTAAGATAGTCGACTATGATCAGATCGATGCTGATGATCTAGAAGAGATGGACCTGCAATGGCAGATGGCTATGATATTGAGAAGGGTTAAGAGATTCATGAAGAAAAAAGGTAGAAAGGTCGTTGGCGAAAGACCAGGTTTTGACAAATCAAAGGTTAGATGTTACAGCTGTCAACAAAATGGCCACTTTGCCAAGGAATGTACAAATGAGAGAGACGAACGTAGCCAGAACAGGCCTGCACAACAGAATGGGGGAGGTAGTGAGAATAGGGCTATGGTTTCTAGACAGAATGGGGGATACGATTGGAATATGCAAGTTGAGGAAGTATTTGAACAGGCTAACTTAGTTAACATCGAAACTGGAGGAAGCAAGAGGGAGACGGGGGAAAATCAAGCTTACATGGCAGAAGTGAACGATCAGCTTTCTGAGGTAAGTTCTGAACTCCCTTGTATGCAATGTGAAAATCTGTCTGAACAATTGAAAACAATAACTGATCAGTTTGTTAGTTTGGAAGCTCAATTTAAAACGTTAAAAGAAGATCATCATTACACTAAAACTAGAGAAAACAGTTACTCGGTAAAAATAAAAGCTAGTGAAAAAGATATCAGAAGTCTTAAAGCCAGTCTAGCTGAAAAAATACAAGTAATTAATCTTAGTTATGAAGTGTTAGAGGAAAAAACCAAACTAATTGCTGACAGGGATAAACAGATAGCTGATTACCAGGTAAAGGTGGTGGAATTAAACAGAAAAATTGAACAATTTAGAAACTCCTCAGCAATGCTTGACCACATCGTAAGTGTTCAACGCTCCTCAGTTAAAAAAGGGGGAATTGGATATTCTGAAGTTCCACCACCATATAACCATAACTATACGTATGATCCTAGTAATCAGAAATCTGTTGATGTTGAAATTAGTCAGACAGTTCCTATCAAAGTTTCGATTAAAGAACCTGAAGTTAGTAAAAGCGAAACATGTAAGCCTGTTTCAAATGTTAAGATCTCTGCTCCTAGTTCTGTCTCATCAAATTCGGACAAGACATCAGAATCTAGTGAGATAAAAGAAGAGGTAGTGTTACTAAAACGTGGGGAGGAATATAAGCCAACTGAAAAGAACTCTTCCCTAAACCCGTTTGCCCACCATATGTCAGACAAATGGGGAGTAATACAACCTCAACATCTGAAACAACTGTTGAGACGAAAGTTGAACATAGGAGTTGTTTCAGATGCAATCAAATCGTACACCTAATTGCTGACTGCCCTCTAAATCAGAGATTAAGAGGTATGAGGCCTCCGAAAACTGAGAATAAAACTAACAGTATTTACTATAATGGTAAGAATGCTAACTCTCCAAAATTCAGACCTTGGACTAATCCAAGATTTCAAAGAAATCGATCTCAGTTTTTCCCAGTTAACAGCCAAACAAACAGATTTAATTCAGTTGATCCACAAAGGTTTGGATGGCCTCATAGTCAATTCTCAAGAAGGTATCCTTACAGAAGTTACAGAAATCATTCTCAATACGGGATGCCGTTTAACAGATTTAATCGACCCAAGACCAGTAGGTCTTGGGTCCCCAGATTTTAATCCTTTGCTTTAATCGTGCAGGATCAGTTGAACAGGACTGTAAACAATCGTTGGGTTGTAGATAGTGGTTGTTCCCGGCACATGACTGGTAACAAGAATTTGTTACACGAATGGAAACCTGTTCAAGGAGGAAGGGTAAGTTTGGCTGGAGAGAGTGGTGGTAGAATTACTGGTATTGGAACTATAACAAATGGAAAAATGAAATTGGAAAAGGTGAATTTTGTTGAGGAGTTGAAGCATAATTTATTGAGTGTATCTCAGAATTGTGACAAAGAGTACACGGTGCACTTTACTAAAAATGAAGCAATAATTCTGTATCCGGGTTTTAAGATACCAGAGGCATGGGTGGTGATGAAAGCTCCTAGAGAAAAGAACACATATGTAATGGATATGAGGTCAACCGAGATGGCAACAGAAGAGTCATGCCTTCTGTCAAAAGCAACTGAATCGGAATCCGAGTTATGGCATCGAAGAATGGGGCATATACATCTTCGAAAAATGAACTACATTGTCAAGAATGGGCTGGTGCTTGGTGTCCCCTTGAAGAACTTCAACTTTGAAGACCAATGCTTATCGTGCAAGAAGGGAAAGCAACACAAGAAACCTCATCACACCAAGAAGGTTAATTCAATTGTCAGTACCCTAAACCTACTTCACATGGATCTCTTCGGTCCCGTGAATGTAAAGAGTCTAGGGGGAACATCGTACTGCTTGGTAATAACTGATGATTACTCTCGATATTCTAGGGTATATTTTCTGAAGACAAAAGATGAGACAGTACAGTTGGTAATTAACTTGATTACTAAGATTGAGAATATTGTGGGGGGAAAGGTTAAGTATATCAGGAGTGATAATGGGACAGAGTTCAAAAACTACCATATGGAGCTGTTCTGCTTACCGAAAAGGATAGGCCACCAGTACAGCGCCCCGTATACTTCGCAACAAAATGGGGTGGCTGAGAGGAAGAACAGGACGCTAATTGAAGGAGCCAGAACCATGCTGGCTGATGCTAAACTTCCCGTGGTGTTCTGGGCTGAAGCAGTTGTCACAGCCTGTTATATCCTTAATCGTGTTTTAATTGTTAAAAGGCTAAATAAAACTTGTTATGAACTTATGCATGGTCGAAAGCCAAACTTAAATGGTCTCGAACCATTCGGGTCCCCATGTACGATATTAAAGACAAACTCTAAATTTGGTGAGAAAGCCGACGAAGGTATTTTAGTCGGATATGTAGTTGGGACACCCAACAGAAGAGTCTTTAATTTATCGAACAGCAAGGTTGAAGTGGTATGTAACACCGACATCACGAGTTACAAACCACCAATGCCCAGCACGGGACCCACTGAATTTTTTGACTATGATAAACTGTTCAAATCCTTTAATATGCCTTACTTGGATTTTGTAGAAGTTGATGAGAAAATTGCTTCACAGATTTTGTATGATGAGGAGTAAAATATTGTGCAACGTCCACGATACGACGAAAGTCAACCTTCCACGTCAAGTGCCGTTAATGCTCCTGCCGCCTCTACTAAAGAAGAATTTTACATCCCTTTCACTCTCAACAACAATCACCCATTGATGAACTCTCTTCGAACCTAGAAGACAATCTGCAAGTCAGTTCGGTTCCGACTACTGGAGTTCACAAAAATCACCCTTTAGAGAACGTGATAGGTGATCTATCTGACGGTGTACAAACAAGACGAAGCTTGAATGAGCACACCTGTGTTTACGCAAGCATTAAAGAAACAGGTATCATTAACGAGTGCTTGTACACCTGCTTCATTAGCCAGATTGAACCAAAGAACTATCAAATGGCTCTAAAAGACAGCTCGTGGGTCGAGCCATGCAAGAAGAGTTAGCCCAGTTCGAGAAGATGGAGGTATGGAAATTGGTTGCAAAACCGAAGAATGTTCATGCGATTGGCACCAAATGGGTTTTCAAATGTAAGAGAGATGAAAAAAGGAATAATCATCAGGAACAAGGCGAAGCTGGTCGTTAAAAGGTTTAATCAGCAAGAAGGGATCGACTACAATGAAGTGTTTGCTACTGAGGTAAGATTGGAAGTGATTCGTTTGTTTTTGGCATTTGCTGCACACAATGAGTTGAAGGTGTTCCAGTTAGATGTGAAAAGTGCGTTTCTTAACTGTAAAGTCGATGAGGTTGTGTACGTTGAGCAGCCTCCAGGTTTTCCTGACCCAGACTTTCCTGATCACGTGTACAAGTTAAGTAAAGCGCTATATGGACTACATCAGGCCCCTCGTGCCTGGTACGCAACCTTGTCTGATTACTTACTTGAGAATGGGTTCGAAAGAGGAAAGATCGACAGCACGCTGTTTGTCAAGAAAAAGGGGGGAGACTTTCTCCTAGTTTAAGTCTAAGTGGACGACATCATCTTTGCTGCTTCAAAAGTCGCCATGTGTCAGGAATTTGAGGAAGTCATGAAAAGGAGGTTTGAAATGAGTGCAATGGGTGAATTAACTTTCTTTTTAGGATTGCAGGTTGATCAGAAGAAGGAGGGGATGTTCATCCATCAAACTAAATATGTCCAAGACGTTCTCAAACGCTTCAAGATGGAGGACAGCACTCCATTTGATACTCCGGTTTGCGTCAACTACAAGCTGGGTGCTGATTCAGACAGTGACGCAGATGTGGACCCCACCCAATATCGAGCAATCATAGGTTCTTTAATGTATTTAACTGCATCTAGACCTGACATTATGTTTGCAGTTTGTCTCTGTGCTCGATTTCAGACAAGCCCAAAGGAATCTCACATGAAGGGAGTGAAGAGAATATTGCGGTATCTCAAAGGTAAGCCTAAGCTGGGATTGTGGTACACGAAAGGGGGAGACTTGGATTTGGTCGCTTATACAGATTCTGACTATGGAGGTTGCAATCAGAACAGGAAGTCGACGACCGGTGGATGTCAGTTTCGGGGAGGAAGATTGGTTTCGTGGAAGTGCAAGAAGCAGACCTCTGTAGCCATTTCTACCTGTGAAGCAGAGTACATGGCAGCATCAAACTGCTGCTCCCAGGTTCTTTGGATACAACAGCAATTGCGCGATTACGGTCTGAATTTTACTCAAACTCCTATTTGTATTGATAACACTGCTGCAATCTCAGTAACTAACAATCCCGTAAAACATAGCAAAACTAAACACATTGACATTCGTCATCATTTTATACGGGATTGTGCTAAGAAGAAATTAATAGTGCTCGAAAAGGTTGATTCGTTAGATAATTTCGCTGATCTTTTTACTAAAGGGTTTGACAGAACTCGTTTTCAAAACCTTGTTGAGCTTAATGGGATGATCAATCCCGAGTAACCGTATTTTTCGTTTTTACTTAAAAAAAACGTCACTATCGCTTAGAATTATGTCGGTTGCTTCAGTTTGAAGGACATATCTTCGGATGTGTTTGGTCCTCACTTCTACCAGTAGATTATGAGGATAGCCATTAACCAGATGACAGAAAGCGACTGGGGCGGTTTATGATGTGTTTTTATTCTGTCGCTGAAAAATAGCCGTTCATACTTAGTTAAAAGGACGCATATTCGTATGTAGTCGGTCCAGCTGATCCATTGGATCTTCAGGATAGTCGTTTACCTGATGACTTTGACTTGATCGGGGCGATAGAATTTAAATTTTTTTGGGGAGATGATATAATTTTTCAAGTCTACAACTTCGTAAGAAGTTTCTATACAATGTTTCTAAGAAAATTGATCCAACCTTGGAAAGTGATACTCAAACTATTTCTGTGTGCTTAACTAGTGAAGTTATTAGGCCTAAAAGACTCTAGAACAGTCATTGTATGTTATGTTAGCTTTTTATGGTGCGTAAAAGTAGAAGTGATACTAACTAAATCTTCTCGATTTAAAGGGACAACTCATTAAGAGTTGTGTATGTCTCCATATATATCTTTCCGAATGATAGGCAGAAAAGCGATTACCCAGTCATACACGAGCCCGTGAGTGTTCTGATTCCCAAGAAGATAGTGTGTCAAGTACCTGCAGTGATCCAGATTCGGGACTTACAGTAGTCTACTGTTTGAAGCTATGTAAATCTTAGTTATCAAAAAAAAATAAAAAAAATTCCTTGTTAAGACTTCTGAAGCTTACAATGTTAAACTTATCAATCAAGAGGCAAGAAAGAGAAAGGGTAGAAGACTCTAAAAGATCAAGATGTATTTACGGTTTAGTCAGACACTACGGGTCGAGGTCAACTCGGGGTGACTCGGGGAAAGTCAAATAAGCTTTGAGAATATATGGGAGGCATCACAATCTATGATGTGTTATACGTTTATATTTTGAGCTTAATTGAACCGAATCCGTATCACAGAAGCGATGAAAACCATACTAAGTTGTTTACCTGCTTACAACCTGTTCTTTATGTCATAATACAGCTGAACATGGATCTATGTGACAGATATTAAATTAGTATGATTCCTGTTCGGATCTTTTCTAAAACATGTTGGTTCCCGACAAGACTGAAATTTGATCCCGTTTACTTTATTTCTAAAATTATCATTGCTTATGTCGTTTTATGGTTTAAAACTTGGTTACTTGGTCTTTGATCATAACATTTAAATCTTTACAGGTAGTTTTAAAAGACTATTGCATAATGTTCAAATTTATAAGGGACTATTGTGTAAATTTTTAACACTAAGCGAAGTTGTTTAAAAGGCGAACTTGTTAACAGGCGAAGTTAAGGGGTAAGCGAAGTTAACCCTAACTTCGCCTGTATAATTCTGCCCTATATAAGGGTCAACTTGGTCAAACTTTTTATTATTTTCCATAACCCAGCGAAGTTATAACGGCGAAGTTATCATCTCATAACCCTCGGCGAAGTTATATCTCGAATCAATTCGTGTTGTCAATCTCAGTTTCAACCCTTGTTAAAGGTGTGTAGAGTCGGGATAACGTATAATTCGTGTCGATCATGTTAATTAGATGCCGTTTTGTCCGATTTGAGACCGCGTTCATGCAAACCTTAAACACCCGCTTTTCAAACTCGTTTGAACGTGGTCGTAACCAACTTGATCGTCTAGATATCCATAAAAACATGTCTTTAGAGTTCACAATCATCAAATTCACCAAATTACATCTCGTCTGGCCTTCTGAACTGTCGCCGTTTCAGTTCAGGCGAAGTTATAGTTTAGGCGAAGTTGTTCACAACTTCGCCTTAGGCTTAACTTCGCCTGCTCCTTTATTTTTTAAATAATCTGGGGCGAAGTTGTTCAGGGGCGAAGTTAGGGTTAGGCGAAGTTATCCTCAACTTCGCCTAATATTTAACTTCGCCTGATGATTTATTTTATTTAAAGTTCTTATGTGTTATTAGATGAAGTTATTGTATAGGCGAAGTTGTGCTCAACTTCGCCCTATGTCTAACTTCGCCTGTACACTAAAGTTTATCTTAACTTCGCTCATGGTAATAGGCGAAGTTATGATCTGCTTTGACGATTTTCTAACTTAGACCGTTTGTGATGCAGATATGGCAGCTGTAGCAGGAGCCGGTGGTGCTGGTGGTGACGAAGGTGGTGACAACAACCGCCAATTCTTTCTGGGGCACAATATGTACATAACACTGGACCTGGATGCTAGCGGTGTTGATGATTATCGCGAGATCATCACTTTTCTGATTCGCTCGCGTATCTTCCATGCTATTACTACAACTCTGCCCATTTCTCTGCCGAACATAGAAGACTTCTGGCAGACGGTTGAGTATGATTGCAGATTCGAGCCCCGATTAATTCGCGCCACCGTTAACAATCAGGTGGTGCAGTTCTCTTCTGAGCAGATAAGGGTTGCCTTGCAGTTCGGGAAAGAAACGAGAGATGATCCTACAGACTTTGTTGCTCCATTCAGAGACGGTGCTTTTTTAAGAATGGGCTATTCTGGTCCATTGGGTGATACTCAGAGACGTAAAGGATTCTTGTTGGATCAATGGCGTTTTCTCATGCACGTGATGATCGTGTGCATGTCGGGTAGAAAGGCTGGTACGGACGGGATGGGTGCGACGATGCAGTCGGCAATGACAGCACTGACTTACAACAAGCGTTACAGCTTCAGTCAGATGGTGTTCTATGAAATAGACCGTCAGAGACGTGCAGTAGCTCGTGAAAGATTCTTGATGTATCCAAGATTTTTACAAATGATCTTGAATCATGTAGCTCCTACACTACCTCAGCGCCGTCCGATTCGTTATGTGGAGAGTTTCAGCAAGAGAATTTTTGCACAGTGCAGAGCGTCGAGTGCTAGAAGTAAACCAGAGCTTCGTCCACGACATACTCCGCTATTTGGGTATTTGATAAACCCGGTGTATGTTGCTCCTCGGGGAGACGAGTTTCGGGATCCGGCACCGCAACAGGCTGTTGTCACTCAACCACCACTTGTGGTACAGCAAGCATTGCCTGCTGCTCCTGTTGTGGCGCCGGAGGATCAAGTAGACCTTGAAGCTGCTTTTGGTGGCCAAGGATTTTTCGATATGGAACGTGTTGACCCTGAGGCAGAGGTTCAGATCTCAGTTGCAGAGGTATCTGGTGTTGAAGTGTCTTTGGTAGCTACGTCGGTAGCTGATTCTGAAAGAACCGATTCTGACTCCTCAGCTGATGATGTTGCTGAAGCAAGACAAATTCTGGTTGCCCAAAAAAGAATTCACGGAAAGAGAAAGAAAGATATTGATGACAGTGAATCTGATTATGAGGAGGAGTTAGATCGGTTGGTTCATCGATCGAAACGGGTAAGAACGGGTGAAGGATCGGGAGCTGGTGAAAGCTCGAGGGTGGTACGCTTCTCTCCGCCCGCTTTATCTGGTATGACCATGGTTCCTGCATCGCTGACGGTAACAGGACCGATCACCTCAGGTGCCCCCGTGTTGACAACATCATCTTCTTTTGGCATTCCACCAACCACATTTCAGCTTTCGGCGCCAGAAATTGTTTCCTTGCCACCTCCTACACTTACTCCATCGGAGGTGGTTGCTAAATTCGTTGAGTCGACGCTGGTTGCCACTACAGGATTATTTGTTACAACACCACCTGCGGTTACTTTTCAACCTGTTTCTGATGTCCCGGCTACTTTGGGAATCCCTTCACCATATGCTCAAGACACCTCTCATATGAGTTTTGATTTTGATGCAACCTTATCTGACTCGGACAGAATAGCAGCTCTTGAAAGGGTCGTGGCAGAACAGTCGAGAATAAATCTGATCCAGACTCACGCTATTCAGCGCCTTGTTGCAGAGAATCAGATTCAGTCGTCCCTCCTGATTGAGCACGGTATACTTTTTGACGCCTTGAAACAGTTCTTGGCATCTCAAGGGGAGACGAGCTGCAAAGGGGATGAGTTGAGGACAAAGAAGATGAATGATCGAGACGATGATCCCAATGCATCGAAAGGTGCAGGTGGTGAGTTGCCAAGAACTGAACAAGCTCTTGGGACTTCCACATCTCAGGGGGAGTCTACTGGTGCAACTGGTGAATCGGGGGGTGATGATGTAGTGGTAGTGGATGATGTGGAAAGTTTGGATGTTGATATTGTAGGTGACGACGATGTGTTACTGATTGAAGAGATTGAAAATATAGGGGCTGATATTGTAATTGATAGTGAGATTGAAGAGGGAGAGATTGTGGAAGAAAACGTTGAGCATGAAATTCCCGAAGTTGATAAGTCAGATATGGGCCAAGATATGGGAAGCGATGAGATTGAATGGGAAGAGCAGTCGAGATGGAAAGAAGGCTACGCTCAATGGTTAGTAAAGACAAAGAAACCGGCGGTTCCTACTATGTTCAAGAAGAGTTACAACATCAAAGGATATGCTGAATCGAAGAAGGGGATTATATGCTGGTTATATGATGAGCAGTTGAGGCTGTTTGTGATTAAACGTTTTAACGGAGTTCAGTATTTCAAGAGATTGTTGAGATCGTTGAATACCTTGCCGGAGTGTGAGGTGAAGGACTTAGCCAAGTTGGGGTTGATAAACAGGAGTGATGATAATATGGCTAGGATTATTGGGAAGATCGTTTGGAAAGAAAGTATAAAAGATAAAAAGTTCGAGTTATTAAAGCCGCAGAAAGGAAAGCTCGTTGAAGATAAAGGCAGAGGTTTGAGAGCTGATGGCAAACCTTGGATGATAATGAAGTATAAGCCGATCCGGTGTTTAAAAGAAGTGCCGATGAAACAAATGCCCAAGGATGTCTTAAAGGAACTGAAATGGTGGTATGTCGATAGTGAAACAGCTGAAGCGGTAATGGAGGATGAAGATGAACAAGAGTTGCTGAGAGTGTATGATCCTATGCACTTGGTGAATTTGTCTCAAGCTGACTTGCAGGTGCTGAACGAGAAAAAGATATTCTATATTCCGGCATGGAAAGAAGAAGCCGAGAAATATCAGAGAGTAGTGTAACGATTCCGACGAAACCAAGTATACCCTAACCGGTAGACAATAGTTACGTTATATTTAATGTCGGGTACATGAATTACCATATTAATTATACGAAAATACATGGTTCACTGTATTGATTGTACGTGAATATATAATTCATCGTATTGAATATGCGATTAATCGATCGATAGTTATTGAAACGAATCGAGGGTTCAATTATAGATGATATCTATAATATTTAGTGATTTTACGAAGCATTAATGCTTCGGGATGAGTGAATTAGAGCACAGAAAAAGAATTTTCGATTTAATGGTACGTCGGTACGTTAAACGACACCTTTAATACCAAACCAAGCAAGAGACGATCGATCAAGCCAAAAAAGATGCGCAATTATTAATAATATGATGTTTTAAGATAATGAAAGTCATGGTTTAAGTTTTTAAAGTGGTTTTATATAAATTTCATTTTTAAGCCGAAAACGACCGTTTTAGCCTCGTTTTAAGCCGAATTAAACATTTAACCGAAAAACAAAATGAACCAGATTATCCAAAACATTATCCGGATTGCGAAAATCCAAATATGTGGCTAAAAATGGAGAAGTGGGTCCCACCCACCTCCCCTTTAATCCCGATCGGACAAGAGGGTGAGAAACCCCTTGCCTCTCATTTTTTTTCATCAACCATTTCAACAATCTTCAATCCTCTCCACAATATCATCCAAAAACCGAGATTTTAGCAAGAAAACCGAGGTAAAAAGTCGAGCTATTTACGTTTCCATCTTCGTTTCTTGAGTTTATTTGCAAGAAAATGAGGTTTCAAAGATGAAAACCGATTCTTGCATGATCAAGTGATGTATACGGGTTATACAAGGGATCTTGTTCCAAGAAAGGAGTTAAACGAACCAAAAACGAATTTTTACGGTTTAAACTTTAGTTTTGAAACAATAACCGAAACTATAGTGTAAGAGGCTTGATTGTGAGTGTAACTTGCTTGGTATTGTGGTATGTTGGTTGTAGGTTCTGTATTTAGTGGTAGATAAGGCGGAAAAACGAGTTTGTAGCTTGTAGTGGCGGAAAACAAAAGGTATATTCGGTTTATGTTCGGTTGTGAGTTTTTGGACAGATTGTTGAAGGTTTAGAGTTAGGTCATGAAATTTTACAGAGGTGTTAAATACATGAAAATATGAGTTCTGTGAAATTTTGGTAATTTTTGGACAAAGGATGAATATTTGGTAAATTTAATGCTCGGTTTTGGCCAAAA
This sequence comes from Bidens hawaiensis, assembly GCF_021521415.1. Lineage (NCBI taxonomy): Eukaryota > Viridiplantae > Streptophyta > Magnoliopsida > Asterales > Asteraceae > Bidens > Bidens hawaiensis. The sequence continues at coordinate 95,551 of NW_027495185.1, read as the reverse complement.
ATGGTGAAAAATAGTTAAATATCATGAAACATTCTGGAAAATTCCAGATAAGCTTTTTATAACATGTAAAAGTCACACACAAAATTTTAGGTCAGTTGGAGAAGTCTAAGTAGGCTTTTCGGTTAAACGAGTTCTAGGGTTTTCTAGCTCGGTTTTAGTGAAAATGGCATGTAAAAAGAGATTTTGGTTCTGGAAAAATTACAGGGGACTATGGGGATGGCAGGGGTCATCCAGGAAAAATTTGGGATTTTTCTAAGATCGTTTGGTATTTACGGCATATTTAGTGTTTAAATGGTGTTTAAAAATAGATAAATAAATTTTAAATATAAATTAATTCTGGAAATATTTTTATAAAAATCCCCACTGTCAAAAAGTGATTTTTACAAAATTTCAAGATCCGAGGTTAAACGGATAATTATTTGTGCTAAAAGAAAATAAAAACAAACTTTTAAAGTTTAAAACGCGTAAACCGGTAAAGTTCGCCTAAACGAACTGACCGGTGTATAAAAACCCTAAAAATAAACTATTTTCATATAACTGAGTTAAATGTAAATCATCCAAAAATAATTCGGATGATTTGAATAATTTATCCGATTTAACAGTTTCCGGTGCACTAAAGACGGAAACGGGTCCCGCGGCCAATCGGGGCGTCTAAACCGAGCTCTAATTTCACAACTTTAATTAAATTATCAGCCAACCGCTATTTTCGGGTCGTGTGTGACCAAACTCATTCTTGAAAACGTTAAAACGGATAACCGTGCTAGGCACGCAAAACGGGGAAAACAAACTAATAGTAATTTTGACTATTGAACTCTAAACGAGATCACAATCTGAGTCCGGAGAAGTGTTTATGGGTTAACATTGCCCCCGGAATGGGTACAGTATTGGGTTAACAGTGTCCCCAGATGTCCCTAGAAGTGTTTCTGGGTTAACATTGCCCCCGGAACGGGTACAATACTGGGTTAACAGTGTCCCCAGATGTACCGGTTAACACGGTTAAAGCTATATTAATAGTGATTGTATAGTAACTATCGTAGGGATCATATTACAGATTGGACGTGTTAACTGATAATGACTGTTGTTACCTACTTGCATGTGCTAAGGTGAGTTTCACAAGCCTCTTTTTTTGAATTGTTTTTAAATATTTTCTCGGAGCGGAAGCATGTTACTACTGAAATGTTTAAGTACATACTGAACGCATGGATTTGCGTGTATTTATATATATTTTGTTGTACGGGAATCGTACGGAAATGTACTAAGATGGTAATTGTCTGAGTTGCTAACATTGTAAGGCCCCGCAACACGAGTGATTAACTGAAAGCCGGTAGAGTGTGAATAGTACTATTGGTCTGACAAACCCAACTGGTCCGGCATGGATTTGCTGATGTTTCCCAGCCAGTTGCACATGTCTATTTTGTTGTTATATATATTTTGCTATGTAATGTTAGGCATAGCGGTTTGGGGCAGGTCCGTGGGCGGAGTATGCCACGGGGTTGTGTGTGGATAGTCAGAGGTTTCACTTGTGGGTTCAGCATAATTACATCGATAATATTATATTTTGATATTGATTTATCATGGTTTACTCGAATTGTGAAACTCACCAACTATTCGTAGTTGACCCGTTTTCTCACATGCTTTTCAGGTACAATTAAGATGAAGTGATTGCTTACGTGCTAAGTGCTTGATGTGTGTAAGATTTACGTGTGGGATGTTATGATACATTATATTAAATAGAATTATGTATCGTATTGTATGATGTGTGTATCACCTAGACGGTAATGAAATATGAGATAATGTAATTTGAAGTTTAGTAATGTATTCAGTTTTCTTTATAAACAATGTGGTTGATATCAGAGGTGTCTGTTGCATCCCGTTTACGTTTCCGCTGTGGTTACGGAGGGTTACAGAAGTTGCTATCAGAGCCATTGGTTATAAAGAATTAGAATGTCTTTAAAAGATACCTAAAATATAACCAGTAGCTCAAGTATTATAGGATCTGAATATCAACTAATAATTTATAGTGACGAGATCTGGATGAACTTGGAAGGACAAGTGAGTTATTATTGTCCGGAACATAATAACAGACTTGTCCGCACGAGGGAATTCAGGGGAAGTCCCGGGGAACATTAATAGGTAAAAATGGCAACATATGTGTAAAGTATATAATATTATTTATGCGTGCTAATGTGTATATATATATATGTGTACATATCTTGTGGGTACATGTATTGAGAAATAGGACCCGGATAAGGAACCGGGGGATGAAATAATAAAAGTACCGAGGATGCTGAAATTTCTAGAGCATCGGTTGATGATAAGTCTGACTTATCGGGCCATAGTTATGATGGTACCAAGTTAGATCTCCCGTTTGACATTAACCAGAAATATCTAGTAACCGTCACTCCCAACCAAAATTGATAAATCCCTTACCCTACCAATACCGGTACCGTATATCATAATAACCCCTATGTTCACCCGAACCGCCGACCCTCACGTACGGACAGACCTGTACCTGAACCCATTCTTATTCCATTAAGATAAAAAATAAATAAATAAATAAATAAAATAAAATAATAATAATAATAATAATAAATTTGATAATAAATGAGCAGATAAAAATAATATATAGAAATATATATGTGTATTTCTCACTCTCAAACATATGAGACATACCACCTCCAGATCGAGAATTACCGATTTTAGCGAACCTAGAACGCCTGAGGACATTGACTGAGCAAGTGATAGAGTTTCCCATAATAGTAATTGATAATATTTGAAGGCAACATGGGTTGCGCGATTACCTTGAACCTTGCAACTCCCTATGTTATCCTTACATCCGTTAGATGCATATACCCATGTATACTCGAATAGAATGATTACCCATACACAAAGAGGTGTTGGAATCATTATAGCATAGTTGGTTGTTCGTTGTAGGTGGTATACCGTGTATGTCGGATATACAAATAGACACGGATATTATAACTCCGTGGTACATAATCGTTTGGTGCTCACGGTGAGCATATATCGGTTATGCTGACATGCAGAAGGATATTGAAATCAAGCATATTAAACATTAATCTTTGTTAAGAAAGATCTATATGTCGGTTGGTGACAAGGGTTATGAAACATATTTAAACGTTAACCGACGTCAGGTTAAGTCCATATGTTATTATATTTGTGGGACATATATACTAGATACTGGTATGTGTAATATGTATGATAATATTTGGTGTGTATGTGTACCTGCTGTTATGATTGAGCTGGTAACGAGTTATACGGTGAGATTAGTATTGATTACTGCATACGGGATGGGTACGGCAGAATGACATAAAAAGAGTAACTCCAATGATGGAGATTGATATGATTCAATTGATTGCTCAAAGATAGCAGATGATGATATCGAATGTCGTATCACAGATCACTGTTAGTGTTGATGCAAATGTGATCGCAGAATTATAGATCGAGCAATCACATGAATATGAATATTTCAATTCTTAGTGGTATTACTAAGATTGATAACGTCCCACCGAATACTATTATGACTACAAGTATTAGTTATAAACTAAACATGAATAGTAGTCGTGATGAATTAGATCCGGTATGAAGGCTATGTTTGTTGGTTGTGTTAAGGAAATTATTAATAGTTTACTGATGGTAAAGGGAGGAATAGATTAGCGAGTGGATAGAAAAGATCGAAATGGTCAAGGATATTGGTAAGAGTCTAGAACATTGTGTAGTAAAATATGCTACAGATATGTTGGTAGATTATGCCGTATCGTGATGGAACACGATGGTACAAAATTATAGTTAGAAAATTAATACTCAGATGATATGGTCAGAATTTAAAATTCTTGTGCTAGAGCATTTTATTTCGAGTAAGTAAGTTCAGAGATTGGAAACTGAGCTATGGACGATAGAAATGTTGTGTGCTGATCACTTTGAACACGCTAATCGTTTGAAGGAATTGTCATGTCTGGTGACATGGCTAATTACTCCTGAAACTAAGCGAAGTGAGCGCTATATTGGGGACTAACTCCATCGATAAGGAGTATAGTCAATCCTGTAAAATATACAACCTTTGGAAGGGTTGTGTCACAAGCCAGCATTGATATATTTGACTCTATGGGAAGCGGACTGGAAGGACGTTAGGTGAGACATCGAGTGTTAAAGAAGAGAAATGATAACGGTATAGTACAAGATAGGCTTTTGAATAAGTAGGTATGTCCTACAACCCAGAATTATACTAAGACTAGTTCTGGTGTGAAACATGAACCGCATGAAGGGTCCTTCCCTAAATGTGGAAAATATGGTTATCGGCAGGAAGAAAAATGTCGAGTGATAGTAGGCCACATGTGTGGTAAAGATGGACGTAATGCCCCAATTGTAGAACTAATTGAAGCCATGTGAACCGGCGACCCCAACCCATTCGTGTACAACCACTCCGAACCCAACAGCTTCAATAACAATCCATCCAAAGAAAACAAATTATGCCAAACAGTTGTACTTGCTATGAATGTGGCAATACAGAACGTTTCAAGAGAAATTGCCCAAAGTTGAACCAAGGTGTCGTTGGAAGACGAACCTCATGACAAGCATCAACCTCTGATCAAGCAAGGAGCCGTGCTTTTGTGAGTAATTCGAATAAAGCACGTCATGATCCAAAGGTGGTATTGAGTATGTTGTAGTTTTATATCAATAGGCTTTAGTGATATTTTTACGGTCACCGATAGAAGTTAATTCCTGTTAACCTCCTACCATTTGGAAAGGTACCGATTAGTGAAACTATAGAACCCTATACTATAGAATCGCTAACGGTAAATCCCTAATGGTTAACTAAATTGTTCGGAATTGTCCTATTATTCGGAACGATTAACTTTTCCTTATTGACCTACGACCAGTAAAATTAAGAAGTTTTGACGTAATCGTTAACATGGATTGGCTAACTCAACATGAAGCTGAAATCAAATATGAAAAGAAGATGATTATAAGCTCTCTTACGGACGATGAAACGATTAGATACAGAGAAAAGTATTTAAAAGAAAACATATAGAAGATGTTCCGGTGATACGTAAATATCCACAAGTTTTCCCAGAAGAACTTCCTGGATTACCGCCAACCCGACAGGTCGAATTCAGAATCGATTTAATACCTCAAGCTGGCCCTGTTGCTAAAGCACCCTACCGACTTGCACCGTCCGAGATGCAAGAATTATCCAATCAGTTGCAAGAATTATGGGATAAGGCTTTATACGACCTAGTTAGTCACCATGGGGTGCACCGGTGTTATTTGGGAAATGAAGGACGGAAGTGTTAGGATATGTATTGATTAGGGAAAATTGAATAAAGTGACGATCAAGAATAGGTATTCACTTCTTCGAAGTAAATAATCTATTTAACCAACTGCAAGGGACGATTTATTTTTAAAAAAATTGATCTTAGATATAGTTATCACCAATGAAAAATCCAAGAGGAGGACGTTACAACAACAGCGTTTCGGACTAGCTACGGCCATTACGAGTTCTTAGTTATGTCTTTCGGGCTAACAAGTGCGCCGGCAGTGTTCATGGACCTAATGAATCAAGTCTGTAAACCCTACCTCGACAAATTCGTCATCGTGTTTATTGACGATATATTGATCTACTCGAAAAGTAAAGAGCACGGGCAACACTTAAGAATAATTTTAGAGCTTCTGAATCAGGAGAAGTTGTATGCAAAATTCTCCAAGTGTAACTTCTGGTTACAAGAAGTGCAATTCCTCGGTCATGTTGTAAACCATCAAGGAATACACGTTGATCCGAGTAAGGTTGAAGCAATTAAGAATTGGCAAGCGCCTAAATCGCCAAAGGAAATCCGCCAATTCTTAGGCTTAGCTGGATATTATCGTCGATTTATAGAGAACTTTTCCAGCATCGCCCAACCTTTAACTCTCCTGACTCAAAAGGATCGAAAGTATGAATGGGGAGAAGAGCAGGAAACGGCATTTCAAACGTTAAAGCAAAAATTGTGCCAAGCGCCGATTTTAAGTCTCCCCGATGGAGACGATGGTTTTGTCGCGTATTGTGACGCATCGCGTAGAGGGTTAGGATGCGTGTTGATGCAGAATAATAAGGTTATAGCCTATGCTTCCCGACAGTTAAAAGTACACGAGAAAAATTACACTACTCATGACTTAGAACTGGGAGCGGTTATCTTCGCACTTAAAATCTGGAGACATTATCTCTACGGTACAAAGTGCACCATCTTCACCGATTATAAAAGTTTGCAGCACATATTCGATCAGAAAGAACTGAATATGAAGCAACGAAGATGGGTCGAGTTGTTGAGCGATTATGACTGTGACATCCGTTATCACCCCGGCAAGGCTAACGTTGTAGCCGATGCCTTGAGTAGGAAAGATCGGGTTAAGCCATTGCGAGTGCGAGCGCTGGGGTTGATAGTCCAGTCGAACCTTTCGGACCTGATTCGAGTCGCTCAACGTGAGGCGTTGAAAGAGGAACAATTGGAAAAGGAGGGACTTTACGGCAATGAGAAGAATTTCGAACAGTGCGTCGACGAAATTCTCCACTTCAAAAAAAAAAAATCGGTTTTGGATCCCGACCCTCCATGACCTTCGTGATTTAATCATGGACGAAGCGCATAGATCGAAATAGTCATCCTACTTCCATTAATGGAAGGCGGGGAAGGAAGCATCGAGAGCTTGAAGCTTTCTATGGGTGAAGTAGTTATCACCAATTTGTTAAATTGAAAATGGGCGTCACTCAAGCCATAATATTTGAATTGATTCGAGAAACAACCAATCGGATTTATAATATTTAAGATAAGTTGAAAGCAGCGCGAGATTGGCAAAGGATTTATGCCAACATTCAAAGGAAACCGTTGTCACTGGAAAGAGGTGACAAGGCATTTTTAAGGCATCACCTTCGAGAGGTGATATAAGGTTTGGCAAAACCGAAAATAGCTCCTTAATATATTGGACCTTATGAGACTATCTCCATGATTGGTCATTTAGTTTATCGATTAAAGTACTCCAGGGGCTAAGTACTATACATGATGTTTTGCCATGTATACGGATTGAAAAGTACCTAAGCGATGAGACAACGACAGTGCTAGTAATGGAGGTACTCATAGAAGACATGCTTGATATCATAAATAATTCCGTAGAGATAGTAGACGGGAAAACTAAACAGTTTGGACATACCAAGCTTTATTGATTAAGATTAAGTGGAATTCACAGCGAGGACCAGATTATACCTGGTAACGCGAGGGTGAATTCTGAAGGAAAAACCCCCACCTTTCTCACGGAAGGGGATAGTGGGCGTGTAAAATTTCGAGGACGAAATTTCTTAACGGGGGGAGAATGTAACGATTCCGACGAAATCAAGTATACCCTAACCGGTAGACAATAGTTACGTTATATTTAATGTCGGGTACATGAATTACCATAGTAATTATACGAGAATACATGGTTCACTGTATTGATTGTACGTGAATATATAATTCATCGTATTGAATATGAGATTAATCGATCGATAGTTATTGAAATCCGAACGAATCGAGGGTTCAATTATAGATAATATCTATAATATTTAGTGATTTTACGAAGCATTAATGCTTTGGGATGAGTGAATTAGAGCACAGAAAAAGAATTTTCGATTTAATGGTACGTCGGTACGTTAAACGAAACCTTTAATACCAAACCAAGCAAGAGACGATCGATCAAGCCAAAAAAGATGCGCAATTATTAATAATATGATGTTTTAAGATAATGAAAGTCATGGTTTAAGTTTTTAAAGTGGTTTTATATAAATTTCATTTTTAAGCCGAAAACGACCGTTTTAGCCTCGTTTTAAGCCGAATTAAACATTTAACCGAAAAACAAAATGAACCAGATTATCCAAAACATTATCCGGATTGCGAAAATCCAAATATGTGGCTAAAAATGGAGAAGTGGGTCCCACCCACCTCCCCTTTAATCCCGATCGGACAAGAGGGTGAGAAACCCCTTGCCTCTCATTTTTTTTCATCAACCATTTCAACAATCTTCAATCCTCTCCACAATATCATCCAAAAACCGAGATTTTAGCAAGAAAACCGAGGTAAAAAGTCGAGCTATTTACGTTTCCATCTTCGTTTCTTGAGTTTATTTGCAAGAAAATGAGGTTTCAAAGATGAAAACCGATTCTTGCATGATCAAGTGATGTATACGGGTTATACAAGGGATCTTGTTCCAAGAAAGGAGTTAAACGAACCAAAAACGAATTTTTACGGTTTAAACTTTAGTTTTGAAACAATAACCGAAACTATAGTGTAAGAGGCTTGATTGTGAGTGTAACTTGCTTGGTATTGTGGTATGTTGGTTGTAGGTTCTGTATTTAGTGGTAGATAAGGCGGAAAAACGAGTTTGTAGCTTGTAGTGGCGGAAAACAAAAGGTATATTCGGTTTATGTTCGGTTGTGAGTTTTTGGACAGATTGTTTAAGGTTTAGAGTTAGGTCATGAAATTTTACAGAGGTGTTAAATACATGAAAATATGAGTTCTGTGAAATTTTGGTAATTTTTGGACAAAGGATGAATATTTGGTAAATTTAATGCCCGGTTTTGGCCAAAAATGGTGAAAAATAGTTAAATATCATGAAACATTCTGGAAAATTCCAGATAAGCTTTTTATAACATGTAAAAGTCACACACAAAAGTTTAGGTCAGTTGGAGAAGTCTAAGTAGGCTTTTCGGTTAAACGAGTTCTAGGGTTTTCTAGCTTGGTTTTAGTGAAAATGGCATGTAAAAAGAGATTTTGGTTCTGGAAAAATTACAGGGGACTATGGGGATGGCAGGGGTCATCCAGGAAAAATTTGGGATTTTTCTAAGATCGTTTGGTATTTACGGCATATTTAGTGTTTAAATGGTGTTAAAAATAGATAAATAAATTTTAAATATAAATTAATTCTGGAAATATTTTTATAAAAATCCCCACTGTCAAAAAGTGATTTTTACAAAATTTCAAGATCCGAGGTTAAACGGATAATTATTTGTGCTAAAAGAAAATAAAAACAAACTTTTAAAGTTTAAAAAGCGTAAACCGGTAAAGTTCGCCTAAACGAACTGACCGGTGTATAAAAACCCTAAAAATGAACTATTTTCATATAACTGAGTTAAATGTAAATCATCCGAAAATAATTCGGATGATTTGAGTAATTTATCCGATTTAACAGTTTCCGGTGCACTAAAGACGGAAACGGGTCCCGCGGCCAATCGGGGCGTCTAAACCGAGCTCTAATTTCACAACTTTAATTAAATTATCAGCCAACCATTATTTTCGGGTCGTGTGTGACCAAACTCATTCTTGAAAACGTAAAAACGGATAACCGTGCTAGGCACGCAAAACGGGGAAAACAAACTAATAGTAATTTTGACTATTGAACTCTAAACGAGATCACAATCTGAGTCCGGAGAAGTGTTTCTGGGTTAACATTGCCCCCGGAATGGGTACAGTATTGGGTTAACAGTGTCCCCAGATGTCCCTAGAAGTGTTTCTGGGTTAACATTGCCCCCGGAACGGGTACAATACTGGGTTAACAGTGTCCCCAGATGTACCGGTTAACACGGTTAAAGCTATATTAATAGTGATTGTATAGTAACGATCGTAGGGATCATATTACAGATTGGACGTGTTAACTGATAATGACTGTTGTTACCTGCTTGCATGTGCTAAGGTGAGTTTCACGAGCCTCTTTTTCTGAATTGTTTTTAAATATTTTCTCGGGGCGGAAGCATGTTACTACTGAAATGTTTAAGTACATACTGAACGCATGGATTTGCGTGTATTTATATATATTTTGTTGTACGGGAATCGTACGGAAATGTACTAAGATGGTAATTGTCTGAGTTGCTAACATTGTAAGGCCCCGCAACACGAGTGATTAACTGAAAGCCGGTAGAGTGTGAATAGTACTATTGGTCTGACAAACCCAACTGGTCCGGCATGGATTTGCTGATGTTTCCCAGCCAGTTGCACATGTCTATTTTGTTGTTATATATATTTTGCTATGTAATGTTAGGCATAGCGGTTTGGGGCAGGTCCGTGGGCGGAGTATGCCACGGGGTTGTGTGTGGATAGTCAGTGGTTTCACTTGTGGGCTCAGCATAATTACATCGATAATATTATATTTTGATATTGATTTATCATGGTTTACTCGAATTGTGAAACTCACCAACTATTCGTAGTTGACCCGTTTTCTCACATGCTTTTCAGGTACAATTAAGATGAAGTGATTGCTTACGTGCTAAGTGCTTGATGTGTGTAAGATTTGCGTGTGGGATGTTATGATACATTATATTAAATAGAATTATGTATCGTATTGTATGATGTGTGTATCACCTAGACGGTAATGAATATGAGATAATGTAATTTGAAGTTTAGTAATGTATTCAGTTTTCTTTATAAACAATGTGGATGATATCAGAGGTGTCTGTTGCATCCCGTTTACGTTTCCGCTGCGGTTACGGGATGTTACAAGTAGTTTCCGTTTGTGTCAGAGAAGGAGTTCATGCTTGAAGATGGGTGACTTGAGTTTTGGGATTACAAGACACGTGATTGAAGTTAGAGATATGAAGCTACTGCCAAGGGGGAGTCTGTTGGTACATGATGTCAGTAGTTCAGTATCTAGTGTCTGTAATCGCGTTAGTTTGTTTTGGTTTTGGTTTGTAAAGGTTGTCCCACAAGTTCGCCTGTTATAAGCGAACTTGTGGAACAAGCGAAGTTATTGACAACTTCGCCTAGCATGTTAGGCGAAGTTGTAGAAGGGTATATATGTTTAGGCTACGGCCTGTTTAGTATAGAGTGGTTCAGTACGTGTAATTGTGATTTGGTTATCACGTGTTAAAGGAGTTGCAATACAACGTGTCTTTTGAGTACTGTAACGTGTCATTGTACTTGGGTTTAACGTATATCGCGTCTAACACTCGTATCGTCATACGTAGGGATTCCGCACCTACGTAATACAAGATATTTCCGTGTAGATCCGGCTGGGAACCTACAAGAAAATTAAGAAGATGAGGGAGAGAGAAACTGACCTGGATATCAAGCGAAGAAGAGAGTATTGTGATTTAGAAATTTGGGTATGGGTTAATTTTAACCTAGAATGACGGTTATAGGTTTTCCTCAATTCGCGTGCCGCCCTTTCAAGTCGCATAAGATATTTTCATTTTTGAAATTTAAAATTATTACAGCCTGTCACACGCTAACTGTAAAAATTAGGGGCAATTGTTGGGAGCAGATTTTTTATCCTCAGGATTGACCTTGATTCAAGGATTTCGACCTATACTGCCAATGCAAATATTTTGAGGATTATATTTGACTAATTAAATTGTCCTTTATTATTTTTGTTTGTTTAGCATATAAGATCACGTGTTTAATGTGATTATAAGAACGTGGGTTTGTAACGGCTTCGTCAACTCGAACATAGGAAGCAATGGATAATATAGGACCTAGTCTAGGGTTTATTCCGGATTTCTCGTAATTTCAGTTGTGTACTTTTGACTATTTAAACGAGCTGATATGATCGATTAGAACACACACTTCACTTACTTAGCTATCAACACTCATTGTAACACTTCGTATACGATCTACTATCAGCTCCACCACTTGTAATCACCCTTTTTGTTATTAATAAAAGAGACGGTGATAGTTTTCACCGTCCGGGGGTTTTTTGTGCCGGAGATCCTCACGATCAAGGGCTTTTTCCAACGAAATCAAATCGTTGTGTTCATCTTATTCTTGATCAAGCACTCTACCTCACATACGAATTTGATCATAAAATTACTTTGTTAGACCGAAACAATAATATATGTGAATGAGGGTGGCAGTCCCTAATAATATTTGTGAAGGAGGTTGGCAGATCTTAATAATATATGTGAGGTTATAGGACGAAAGGCTCTTTAAAGCATATAAGTATATATGTAAAGTAAGATTAAAATATGAAAGAAAGAATGAAAGTAAGAATGAAGGTATATACTTATGTATGTAAAAAAGAAAGATGAACATGTTAAGTAAGTAATATGTATCTTCGGATACGTATAAGTAAGTATGTGAATGTATTGTATATTGCCTGATTAACTAGAATGCATTCAGCGTAACTGACTTTTAGTATGCACGCAGGTGAGTATGATGAGACAGTTGGCTTAAGGAGGGTCACATGACAGAAGAATAAAGAAGCTGGCATCTGAAGACTTAATTTTTAATGTTCAAACTTAAAGTCATGTTTTATATTGTTTAAATATTAAGACTTATGTAATGAATGGTTGACATTTATTTATTCCGCGAAAGTTTTTAATTAACTCTAATATTTAGAACTGTGTTTATGAGTAAATTCAACGCCAAAGTAGGGCACCGGGTTCGGGGCGTTACAAGTTGGTATCAGAGCATAAGTTCGAGAGAACTAAGCATCCTACATGCTTAAACTCGAACAAAGAATGGGACTCAAGTAAGAAATGAAAGAAGATGCCAGTTCAAGAAAGCCATGTGTTACTCAAGCAAGCTAAGTACATGTAAAATGTATGATTTAATTCATGTGTAATGTAAGAATGCGTAAGTAAGTTATCTTTTTATTGCTAGGGATAGAAGTATATGATAACATGAATTGCATGATTGTCTAATTGTTTGGAAGTAGAACTGGCACAAGTGAACTCATAAGGGGACACAGAAAGTAACGTGATCAGCTAATCACAGCTGGCCACTGTTATTATCTGTTAGCCTTACTATCCTTGTACTAAATAGTTCCTTGAGTGATAACGTTTGTATTTTTATAGAATACGAATGGCTGGAGCAAGAAAGGTTGTTGATCAAGGAGGTCGTACTGGACGTCGTGGTATGCCTCGTATTGTCCGAGAACCTTCTGTAGAACCAGTTACTAACACCAGAGAGGAGAGAAGTGAAACTCTGTGAGGACCAAGCAACAATGAAGGGTATCAACTGGCTCTTGTTGTTCAAGCCGTCATTGCTCAAGTTGTAGCTACTGCAGTGAAGAATTTGCGTCCTAGCAAGTCTGCTGAAAGCCATGCAAGGACCGCTGAGAGGTCAGGGGAGGATGGTAAGAAGGATGATCAGAGAGAGAAATGTGACTCGAGTGAGGTTAGGTCGGTGACAGTTGATGAAAGAAAGAGAGGCCGAGGTGGGTGTAACTACAAGTCGTTCAAGGGTTGCGACCCGTCAAAGCTGACTGGTTTAAGGGATGCAATCGCTACTCTCCAGTGGATAACCGCAATGGACATGGTTATCCGCATCAGCGAGTGTCGTCCTGATCAACCGGTGGGTTATGCCACCAGTCGTTTGGTGATGATGCTATATTTTGGTTGGAGACTGTGGAGCAGAGAAAGACTCGAGAAGAGATTAAGACTATAGGATGGGATGACTTGAAGGAGTTGGTCATGAAATATTTATGTTCTGATACTGAAGTGGAGAAGGCTGAGATGAAGTTAATAAAATGTGTGCGATTCCTTGTAAATTTTAATGACGTGAATATCTCTACACAACTTTAGTCAAAGTTTCTTGTTTGCATATGGCAAAAAGATTTGTAACATTTTTTGCTTATTAGGTTTTTGCGCTTAATTTTTTTATATTTATGTAAGATGCTACTGAAAGAATTAAGAATTACATGTGATTTTTTTGTAGATCTTGCTGGGAATGAACGTGTGGATCGGTGAAGCTAAAGTAAAAAAGTCAACTGGTTTGCATAACTTGGCAAGTTATAAAAAGCGTGATCGTCCTTCTCTCTGAAGACCACCATTTGAATCAAATTTGAGCATCATATCTGTTTTGTTAACATTGGGTTAGATTATTGAAACTTATTAGCGTAACACCTATTTCCGTGAGTCAATTTTTTGTTGTATACTTTTAAATAAACTGAAAGATCCATTGAAATATATATAATTTACTTCTCCGTAAACAAGTTAGATTGATGATAATCTTAGGTAAAACAAAACGATAATTTCCGTGCAACACGTGGATGAATTGAGAAACGACACTACATCTACTTATGTAAAATCAAATTTTGGTACAAGATGTAAATTTTGGTGTAAGATGTAATGAACTATTATGTTTCGCGTTCTTATTGTTAAAATATATGAGGTGGGATAATGTACAAACTAAAATTTTGGTACAAAACGTGCACAATGAAGGAGATAAGAAAAAAGAGCGTTGGTAAACTTGTAATTAAATTGGCCCTCAAATCTGGGAAAAAAAAAAGCATTGTGATGCGAATCTCAAATATACGAACGAATTCTTCGGAAATCAAACAAAAAATCACAGTGGACAACATACGTAATCAGTTATATTGTGTTTAACTGACATAACTAGGGTATATTGACAATTTTGCGTTTAAATTTTTTATCCAGTAGTATCCTTCATGACTAGTAGTGTAATTTTTTTCTAAAACTAGGAGTAACTAGTTTTATACCCGTCCGGTGTACGGGAATTTTGCATAATTATATGACAATATTGACTTTCAAGTATAGCCATAATGAGACAAGGCGTCAAATAAAAGATGTCAATAGTAAAGCAACCAAAATGCTATAAAGTATGATCGTGCAAAGAAGAATTGGAGCAAAAAATGCATGGTAATTACACTTATACAGCTATAATTCGCAAGCACTTGATGTAACTTAGAGTAAAAGAAAACAAAGTTGGAGGATACAAAATACATAAATTCCTAAATTTAAGCTAAATATTATAAACTAAAGATAATACAAACTTACACATATGTCAAATAAGAGGTGTCTTGGCTTCTTCCACCTTAAAAGGACATAACTTTTGTTATTAACCTTTTCAGTTGGTAAATAAGATATTATTCAAGTCTTTACAAGCATTTGGCTTGCTTCAGTTGATCAGGTTATAAAGTAGTATTCTGCACACCCCCGACCAATATAAAACCCAACCTTGGATTTGATCACATGTACACCATTGGAAGAACTACCGGTTCTGTGTTGTTGACATGATTCACAACCCTGGTTGCCATCTTCAACACCCAGCATATGGAAAATTATCTGAGCTAAAAAGAAACAATTCCTTTGATCAATCAAAATAGCTTCAATTAATCCCAAAAACTACACAAAAACTGTCTAAAAAGAAAAACAGAACCAAAGAACATACGTTGACGGTTCCAGGACATGAAGCCGCTACCGGTGTCATCGTATCGTATGTTTTGTGCAAATCGTTCCTTTCCCTGAAGAAGTCATAAAAAGAAGGTATAAAATTGAAAATACAAGTGGCTTAACTCAGTAATTTTACGCCATACTTAGATAATTGGTACTTGTCATTATTATGAAATTAATTTAACAGTTGACTAACTCAAAAGTTATACTACACCAATCAACAGTCAATTGAACATGTGCAATTTGTAATAAATTGAGATATTATATTAGGTTAATAACTGTGATCATAAAACCCTAGATGACATGAAAAACACTGCAATTGAACTTAAAATAATTCTAACGTCAATTTGTAATAAATCGAGGAATGAGAATTGAACAATTGGGATCATAAAACCCTAGATGCCATTACAAATGTTGTAACTAAACCAAAATATCAATAATACTCTAATATTGACGTGGTGAATTTGAACAATACCTTCCAAGACCTTCATTTAAGCCTACCCGTAACTTCTTCAATTGATAATCATACGAAACCTGAATCTGTCCAACATTAAGGATTGCAATAATAAGAGAGAGAAGTCAAATGGAGGCTACTCAGTGTTGTTCTCGTACTCACACCTCCATAGAATTTTGAAGATTGAAAAGAGAAAACAAAATGAAGATGTCCTATGAAAAAGGAGTAATCCTCATGAACCGTTGTTAACCTCCTGAACGTGTGAAAGAGGGTATAGAACTGCCATTAACTTCTGCTTCTAGAAGGTTTTTAAATACTTTAAACGGTCTAGATTTGATCTCCAATACTTTCCATGGTCAAAATTGTTTAAAATGTTGATTACAATTAGTGGGAACAATATACTATATAATTTTGATTTAAATTATGATTAATATTCTAGTAGAGTAATTATTAAGCATAACTACAATAATATGAATTACGTTAATTAATTTGGTTATATGCTTGGGTTGGATCAGTATATGGCTACATAATTATGTTAGATGTATAATTAATTTATTATAATTGTTCACCTAGTGTAATTGTACGTTTGAGTTGGATCCAAATCTAGTTACATAAGTATTTGTTCTACTTGTAAATATAAATTTGATAGAAAACAAAACATTGAATGAAACTACCAAACGATGATACGATTTCAATCAATACATAGACAAAAGTAACCATTAGGCACTAAAAAAACAACTACTCTAGCCAAACACAAAATTACTCTACTAATATGTCACATCCAACCTATGGCAGAAATAATATGGCGTGAACTGATTGCTCACAGCTCTAAGGTAATATCATACAATAATTTAAATGTGACGATATCTATTTAATTTAATTAAATATTCAAATAATTTCAAATACAAAGTACAATTCTTTAAATAAACAATGAATACAAATCTAAGTTTTGTTTATAATTCTTCTAACTTAAATCTTCACTAAATTTTCACCAAGTTGCATTAAATTCAAACAATATCCTTCATATGTGTATAAAATAGAAAGGTTTATCAACAACACATGTTGAGTGAGTAAAACACCAGATAAGTGAGATTTAATATATTATAAATAAAGAAAAATGCAAACTGTGTTAAGTGAGATAAGCAATTTAACCAATAAGCAAGTAAATAATGACGTCGGTAAAACTGATGTCAAATAAACTGAACGATGGCTAACACGACGGATGTATGATCATACCAGACTGAGAATATGTTGGACCTCTCCGACATGTATTCAAGTAAAGCATATAAGCATATAACACGTTAGGTATAAATCGTTCAACACACAAGACAAACAGCTGCAAGTTGAGTATTAAATGATAGGTAAATAGATAAAATACACATATGTCCCCAAAAGATTAAAAATAAGTAAAAAGGGGAGTGATTACTCACATGATCGAATAAGCAAAACGGGAAAGAATACGAAAAGAAAACGATAAACATACTCTTCGGGAATTACCGATGAGAATCCTAATTACAATAACTAAGGAAATAAATATGGATTGTATAACAAAGCTAAAGCTAGATAGAGGTTCGAGATTTGATAATCGGGTGCGTTCTTGCGAAAATTTAATATTAGTTAGATTTATTATTAATTTTATTATCAAAGTTTATCGTAAATAATATGATTTAATTATATAAAATACTTAAAAATATTTAAATGGATATTTATAAAACATTATAGTTTATATAAAGAGATTTGCTTTCTTTTAAATCAAAAATGCATTTAATATAGTGTTATATATATATATATATATATATTTCTTTTAGATTACTATTGTAAATAATAGATAACAAATAATAAATAATAATATTTATACAAACTATAATCTTGTAATAAATACCTAACTATAATTTTAATGCATGAATAAACGAGATAAATTTTAAATATATATTTTAAATTAAAACTCTTTTTATATATTAAAACATAATAATCTATTACATATAAATACATATATATAGGGTATATATATATATGGGTGGTTAATGTACACTAATAGGTTATCATACATTACATACGAGACAATCTGGAACGTGCAAAAGAAGGAGGTGGCATAATTGTAATTAACTTGCAATTGACAATAAACCGGTTAACAAAGGGGCAATTCCGTCCATATAGCAGTTTAACCTCCACCTTCGCGAATCAGTTCCCCCAAATTACCTCCCTAAATCCATTATCATAAAACCCTCAGATTCAGTTTTCGCAATAGGCCGATTACGTCGAAAGAACAGTGAAACAAAAACAATGGAATTAAATGCGAGCTCGGCAAGAAATCCTAATTAAACTAAGCTTGTTGTTAAGGATAAAGAACGAAGGTCAAAAGCAATAAACGACCGACATCAAAACGTGCAAAAATCTTGTAATATAGCTTCCATTTTGTTAACCTAGAACGTATATTTGAATTAGGTTTGAAGTGGGTAGTTGTTAATTATATGTTACAATAAACAAAATTAGCATAAATATAATACTGAGACTTGTTGAAATGAAGTAGAACGTTTTTATGTTCAAATTTGTTTATTAAAAAAAATGTTGGGTTAAAAAAAATATCGACAGATATTATGAGAACGTTTAAAAAATTAGCATAATCTGTTACTGAGACTTGTTGAAATGAAGCGGAACGTGTTTATATTTAAATTTGTTTATTAAAAAAATGTTGGGTTAATAAAAAATATCGACAGAAAGTATGAGAACGTTTAAAAAATTTTAGGTATTAGATAGTGTATTGGTTAACACTGGTCATAATTTTGTGTATGAAGATGTCGAAAAGAAAAAAAGAAATGAAGATGCAAATGAGAAAAAAGAGCACGAACCTGCAAATAAGAAAGCGAAAACAAAACAAGCTGAAGATAGAAATTCCGACCCCGACTTTGAAACACCAATCAAATCATTGAAATGTAAAAAAGAAAAAGGTTGATAACAAGCAACATGAAAATAAGGGGAAAAAAAGGGAAAATAAAGAGTGTTAGACAATTCTGATTCAGACTTTGAGACACCAAGGAAAAAAGCCAAGAAGCAAAAGACCTCAAACAACACGTTGTAGAAAACGTTTTCAAGAATATATAGATACAAAACTTTGGATGAGGTGTGCACCTGGAAATATCTTTGAAGCAATTAAAGTGATGAATGAAAAAGAAAAAAAAATGGATTGAAGAAATGGGATTTGGGTCATTGTTAAAAATGAAAATTACCACAATTCCTGGTCGACTGGCATATTGGTTGGTTATGAACTATATGGGAAACCATATTGTTAAGATAACACCACAATTAGTTCATGAGGCTTTTGGGATACCAATTGGTGGAGAAACAGTGGTAGAAAAAAACATACCAAGAGTAGGCTCAAGCATTTGTGCAGATATGTATAGAAAATAATTTAAGCATTCAATGATAAGTATACAAAATGTGTTGTTTAACACATGCATTGGGTTGATAACAAAATCTACAACAGTGAAATTAATGTTTGTTACATCGATTGATGACTTTTCAAGAATCTCAAAAATGAATTGGTGCAGCTACATGATTCATAATTTGAAGATATCAAAAAACGAATGGAAAGGTATAAAAGAAAACGGAAAACAAGAACAATTCAATGGCCCGGCAACATTTCTTGCAGTGATTTACACACACGAGTATCAGAAACGTCATGGAGCATTTGAGAAGCCAATCAGAATACCAGCAATTAGCTACATAACCTCAGCAACTCTTATGAGCATGGATAGCTACTTGTATAATAATGGTCCATTAACTGATGCCAAGGAAGACAACGAAGACTCATGTAAGTACATATTAATTTCTAATGTTAGAAATATGATTATTGATACTATAATAAATTATTTTATATTTGAAAACACCTAAAACAGTGAATGATGGTCCTTCAAAAATTAAACCAACAGAAAAGGATAAGGTTCTGATGATAACTGGAGCTTGCAGTGAGAAAGAAATAATCAATGAACAAGTGAGTGAAGGTAAAACAAGCCATGATCAATTAGTGGGAAAAAATGCAACTGATTGGATAAGGTTCTGATGATCATTGATGCTGGAAAGGAGAACGAAAAATTTGAAAATGATCATGGTAAGTAACTATTACTTTCTAATGTTAAAAATAGCACTACTGATGCAAAAATTATTTTTTTAATTTGAAAAAACACCAAAACAGTTGATGATGTTCCTTCAAATATTGAACAAATTGAAAAAGATAAGGTTCTGCTTATCACTGAGCTTGCACCGAAAAAGAAATTAACAATCATCAAGTGATTGAACATGCAACAAGAGTGGAAAATCATCAAGATAAAGAAGAAAAAAATGAAACTGCGAACAAAGAACAAAATGAAAAAAATGTTGAAGAAAATTTGATGATGCCTATAGGGACAGCAACTCAATAAATAATAGACTACTACGCTACCCCTCCACATTTGTCTAGATTGTCTGCATATATGCCTAAAGAACTTTTCACCGAAGAGGAACAGGTAACAGTTCTAAAACATACAAAAACATTTCCTTATAAAAAAAATTATTAACAAAAATATATATTACAGAATTGGAACAAAGAAACGGACACAAAATTAGAGGAATTTGATAAAATTTTCTCTCAAATCAATGAGTTGGTAAAAAGAGGTAAAGAAAGACATGGAACAAACATATGGTTATTTGACAGGGGTTGTGCTTGGGAAGCTAAATTCAATCATAACCATTGTTCAAAAGAAACACCATTTGGATCTCAATCTGAAGGAGGAGGCCTAAATGAATTAGGTAAACACCATTTGTTTCCCTTAATTGTATGCTACAATACCTAACCAAAAACCCCTGTATAAAATTATTGTTGCAGCAGTTGATCTTTCAATAAGTCAAAGCAACTGTGGTGTGGATTCATGGGATGCCAACAAGGGAGACAATTATGATGAGATGAATACAGACAAAGAGAAAGACAAAGAAGTGGATAATCAGTTGGGAGAAAAAAATGAAAAAGATCAGAACAAAGGTAAAAACATCTTGAATACATGTTCTAATACGTTTTACAGTTATAAAAATTTGGTATTTATTAAGTATTTTAAACAACAAAGCTGATGTGATCAAAGAACATGTGAGCCAAGAACATGAAAATCCAAAAACCTTAGCCAATGAGTTAGAAAAGGATGCTGGTAACGAAGTTAAGGACAATGAAGTTACTATGACACAAGACAATGAGGAGATAAAAGATGTAGAGAATCAGTGGGAAGAAGAAAATGAGAAACAACAATATACAAGTAAAAATATACATTTGGTTTATACGTTCTCAAACGTTTAAACCATTACTTTTTAATATTTTTTAATTATGTAAACAGATGATGTAACCAAAGATGATAATGATGCTGTGATAAAACAAGATGTAAGCCAAGAAGATGAGAATCAGGGTAATGAGGTAGCAAAAAATGTTGATAATCAAGGTAAAAACAAAATCTACTATTAAAAATCGTTCTTATACGTTCTGCTCATCAACTTTTTGTATTTATTATGTATGAAAAATGATCTGACACGAAAGAAGACGTGAGACAAGACCATGAACAACCAAAAAATGTTGAGAATCAAGTTGGAGTAACCAACGAACAAAGAGTAAAACAAGGTAACAAAAAAACATGTCAATTGTATGTTCTTATACATTCTATTCCAGTATATCTCAAATTCTTTTATTTATTATGTATTTAAATAACAAATATAATGTGAGCAAAGTAGATGTGAGAAACCAAGTAGAAAAGGTCGTCGAGAATCAAATGGGAGTAACCAAATAGCAAGGAAAAACACAAGGTAAAAACAACTGATATAACTCAAGGATGTGTTATTAATAGGTTCTAATACGTTCTACTAATTTTTAATAAAAAAAGTATAAAAATAAACGTTCTAACACGTTCTAGTATATAAAACCAAATATTTCAAATTGCAGAAAAAGTTCCAATGGCAGATGTGATTAACAAGGCATTTAAGAATGACGATGGTATGATACAAACAGCTGATATAATTCAAGGTAAATTTTTATTTTAAACTATTGATTATGTTAAATTAAAAGTGAAAAATTATTACCACACAATTGCAGTGATAGAAGTTGAAAAAAAAAATGAAGAAAAGAGATACAGTCACGGTGCAGAAACCCAAAAATATGCTGATAGACAAACAGGAGAACCCATTCGAGGTAATCAGTTTAAAAGCCTGGTATTTTAAAAAACAATTTTTGTTATTTTGATAATATACAAACAAAAAAAAATTAAAAAAACAAAAAATGGTATGCAGTTACAAAAGTAGAAGAATTAAATGCAGAAATTAGTGAGAGAACAAATATCAACGGCTCTACTCAAGGTATGAACAAAAAAGTTTTATATATACAAAAATCACAAAAAAAACACTAAAAAAATTGTATATTATAACTTAGTTGTACTATATGGCTGGTTGATGTTAATATTGAAGAAAACTATGAATACGACAGTGAAGACTTGGATTCAGTGATAAGGAACACACCTTTTTTCAATCAAACAACACAATGTAGAACTCTTGAATCTAAATAAAAAAAATTGACCCTTGTTGCTACATCTCCTATACCAGCTGCAAGTTATCATAAAATTGATAAACTACAACGAGAAGAAAGAGAAAAAAGACTAGCACCAGCCTTGAAATCACCTTACCTGAACCGGGAAATTGGCATGACTGAAAAAATAACAACTGATGAGCGGATTGTTTCACAATTTGTTATTGCTGATCTTTCTGATAAACATAAATTTGAAGTGATTTACAAGTCAGAATCCGTGACTGCTTTCAAATTTGTTTTTGAATGCTTTTGTCCGGATATTTACATCTCGGCTGGTGCTGTGGACATTTACATCGAATTGTTGAATCATGAAGAGAAAAAGAGAGATGAAAAATTATCCCCATTAAGATTTTTTGCTACATCAACGCTTCTAGTAAGTATTACTCCTTAATTTTATATATGATAACAAAATATATATAAATATTAATCATATCAAAATTTGTTGTTGATACATGAAGCCAAGCATTTACTATTTAAAGGAAGCTAATGTCAGCAATTGTAAAATACTGGAAGTTTTCACAGACAACCTTGACAAGATATTGGCTTTACATAAATAAAAGTCTCTCGACCCAGTTACGTTGTTTGTTGTGCCAGTAATTTTTGAGGACCATTTCTATGTGGTTGTTTTCAATTTGAAAACAGGTACAATCGTGCTGATTAACAACATGGCAAACGGTGTTATATCAAAAAATGCTACATTTAAATCAGCTCAAGAAAAAACAGATGCTACAAAAAAAGCTCTCGAAGTAAGATACAAGGGTGTCCCAGAAAAATGGGTAAAAATTTAAACATTCAATAAACTGATTCAATGAGTATATTAATAAAAATATTAAATACGTTGTTTGCCCGTAGAGGGAAGTTTTTTGCATGTACTTGTTGAGAAAGAAGCACCCGATTGCACCAAGGTTGGAAATATCACAAATCAAGAGGCTGCAAATGGATTGGAGAACAAATAGCAACATACTTTATTGTGGTGTGTTCGCTATAAGACACATGGAAACTTACAAAAGAAAGTATCCGTGGACATCCGGATTTTATAAAGAGTGTCCAAGGCAGAAACGACAACTAAACGATTTGAGGGTAAAATACATGTCAAAAGTGTTACTATCCGACATCAACAAAGCCAAATCCGATTTAGTTAGACTAGAAAAGGAATTTGATGCATTATCTGACAACTAACTGTTCAGTAACAACATGTTAACTACTAAAATTGATGAGAGGCAAGACGAATAAACCTGACATGTGAGAAAGGATTGGGGAAAGCAAGTTTGACATGTTTATTATATTTTTGTATGGAAATAACCTTTTAATATGTTTGTGCTTATACTCTGGTAGTTCTAAATAACTTGGTTTAATTAGATGTTGCTTATACGTTCTATTATATTTTGTATGGAAATGACAGTGAAGACATGGATTTATAATTTGGTATGCAATTTGGTTTCAATATATTTTGCATGAAAATGACTTTTTAATGAATTTGTGCTTGTACGTTCTAGGTAGATCTAAATAACTTGTTTTAATTATATCTTGCTTATACGTTCTAAATATATTAAAACAAATAAAGTTGTCAAAAAAAAACTAACACATTAAACATAAAACAAAGTTATGACAAATAACATCATACATTAGAAAAAGCAATTCTTGGGTAAAAACACAGAAAACACAAGTAATCCAATTTATTATATAATAGACTTGAGAAACTCGGTCTTAAAATCAAGAGAACAATTGAGAAGTTTTATCGCCTTACACATATTTTTCAACTCATCCATCTCCTTTTTCCCTGTGTCAATCAAAAACAAAGCACACAAATAGGTAATAGTACTACCTGACATGTTTACTAGCAAATTTGTAATTTCATCCCTCATTTCCATATTAACACCAGCGGTCTTGATAAACTCATCGTGTAAAGCAGCACAATTCTTTATATCTTCCTGGATCTGCGCTTGAATCTGTTTCAACAACAAATCCTTAGCTGATGAAGAAGACGACGATGAAGATGATGAACCCTCACATTCCATATCTTGTGGAATGATTTTTGTGTGGTGAAGTGAAAATGAGTGGTTAAAAATAAATAGATAAAAATAAAAGTATAAGACAAAAAACTACACTAAACGAAATTTATTGGGAACAGTGAGAATCTTTCAAAAAATATCACAAATTGTTTGAATGTACACGTTCTTATACGTTCCAAATCAAATGCCATGTTGAATAAAAATGACAGATGCATGTAATTATGAAGTTACACGTTCTCACACGTTCTCATGAATGCCAATTTGAAAAAAAAAATTGAAAGGTATATGTAATTAGTCCGTATAAACTTTCGTCAGATTTTAAAGTAATTATGCTACTATTACACGTTCTAATAAGTTCCATCAAAATGTCAGTTTTGAAAAAACACTTAAACGTTCTAATACGTTCCATCAAATGCCTTCTTGATAAATTGACAAAAAATTAAACCTACTGAAATGACAGATGTATATGTTACACTAACCAGTTAATAATTCAATAAAAAAGTAATTATTGTGCAAAATGAGAATGTTTCAAATATTAACAATTTCTTTAATAATTTATCTATCTGACAAGCTATGAGTACACTTAGACGTCCTTATACGTTCCATCAATGGGAGTTTGAAAAAAGTAACCCTGGATATAATTATACTGACAAACTAATTAAAATACAAAATAGAAAAAAGGAATTGATTACAAATTGAAAAAAATGGTAATGTAATTATGACAACTAAGCTGTTAAATCTAACTAGATATAATTATACTGAATTAATATAATTTTGTATGACACTTGGGCTATAAAAAGAGAGCTAACACAACACATAAAAAAACTGTAAGTCCCCCCGGGGCGTCGCTGATCAATACGAGATCCGCACGAGGTCTAGGAGTGCGGAATCCTCCTAGACTCGTTTATGGTGTAGAAGACGAAGAACACGATTACACACGAACAAACACACGAACGGGATAACGAATCTGCAGATCTTTTTACTAATAATCATAACACGTTACATACCGAACATAAACAAAACACGGCCGACCCGAGGTGAGCTCTACCTCGGGCCGTCCCACACGAATCTCCCTCTCTGTTTCTCTCTAGACAATTGAACTGAAACACAAAACACTCTAACTTTCTGGATTCTAAACCCTAAACAAGACACACACATATATATATAAAACCAACTTCGCGGGCTTGGGCTTGGGCTTGGGCCAGTAGGCGAAGTTTCCAACTTCGCCTATGGCGAAATTGTTCTAACTTCGCCTATGGCAAAGTTGTTCTAACTTCGCCACTTCGTTTCCGCTGGTCAGAATTGCATAGCGACGGTCACAAAATGCACCAACAAAAACACACCAACAACAAAAAAAAATTGAAAAAAAATGGATTCTGGGAATGTAACTGTGAAGAGCATTTTCCGAGCAAGATAATATTGAGCTTGCTAGAGACTGTACTCGGCTACGAGTGATTGAAGAAATTAAAAGAAGTGTGAATGATGAAGCAACAAAAAACGAAGTTCTGTACCAAGAAGTTCTGAAGCACCCTGATAGCAGCTTCAAGAAAGAGGCAAAAACCTACATGGAAAAGCAGGCTTCATGCTATGGTCAGCTTCATGATGTTCTGGAGAAAACAGCTCATAAGGTGAAGTTGAATAAGAGAGTCAAGCGTGAAGATGCTCAAGAGATCCTTGAAAACAACTAGGGTTCGGGATGACGGCTGGTGAGGTAGTGTGGCGCTGGTGTGATGTGGTGGTGTAGTAGTTTAAAATAAGTTTGTAAATAGGTTATTTTGAAAAGTCTCTAGATGTGGTCCTCTTTTGTAACCTCTGTGGAACCTGGTTTAATCTATCAACTGTTTTTTGTAAGTAATATTCACCCAGCTTACACGTTCCAGTACCACACAAAAAGCTTACACGTTCCAGAAAAATAAAAACATACAAAAGTTTAAAAAAAGAAAATATGAACAAAACAATAACACTAGAAAAACTATTCTTCTCGAAGTTGAGGACAAGTTCGGCTGTTATAACCCTGTTGATGACAAACTTTGCATTCCCTATATTTTTTTGCCAGATCGACTTATAGCTATCTCTTTCTGTGATTTAATCCGTTTATGCGACCCGCAACCCTTGTTTTTTATACCACTAGGCACACGGACAGTCACCTCAGATGGTTGATCATACCCTAGAATAGCAGAAAACCTATCCCTTTTTGATAAATGAGTTCTTTTGTATCTTGTCTCATCATCTTGTTTGATCATTATATTCATTTGATCCCCGACTTTGATTAACTCATCAACATCAGTTACATAGCTATTTATGAGATACTAGCCAGCCAATGTTATTTCCCTTGAGGTCTCTTTAACTTTTAAAAATTTGTCGTTACCAAAACTTGAAATAGGAGCAGTTCTAGGATTAAGACCAGCATCTCTCTTCCAACGATCCACCATGTACTTTTTTGGAAATCTGGTAACTCTGAACAAATTTAAAATATAAAGGCTGTGACGACATAATAATCCATAATGTTCAAATCTTTTTCATTGACATGAAATAGTCGAGTCAATTCCGTCCTCACCTTCCTTCTTAAACAAAACCTGACACACAAAATATATAAAATACTTTACACATTCTGTCAAAAATCAAAAAATATGTGACAAAAATAAAAATCTATTAAAACGTTCTACAAAAAAAAAATTTAACTATTTCATACCTCCAAACAGCCTAGGACATAAGCATTAAAGTCAAATACAGAAAATCTCACACAATCTTCTTCTTCAGTGGATTTCAAGCATGCAACACCGCTTCTAATATGAAACATTTCATCTTGAAAATCATTAAAAATAGCCTTTGTATACATCAACTCTGCTTCCTTCTCAAACGAGTTTGAACTAGCCGGATATGGATGCGTGTACCTTGTATCATGATCATTTTTCCTACCATTGTGCCTTTAAATCTCCATACAATGATCAAAATGACTAAAGAACTCAACTAGTGATAATTGTGAGTTAGAAACTTGACAAAAAAAATGATTTTCACTTTCTGATCTCGATGTAGTTCTCATAAGACCAGACAATGGTTCATCCATATAATACGCGGGGGATCCAATTATATCTCATTTCGAACATGTCAGACAACCATTTATTTGTTTCGAGATCATATTCCTTCATTATAAGTTTCCATTGTGTCTTGAATTCAGATTGAGAAATTGCATCCGTCCAAACAATGTCACATATTTTACGTTTGAAATCTTCATTGTTACAAAGGGCAACACCAACCTGATGTTGCAAAATAAAAAATTTGCTAAAACGGTTAATATCAGAAAAAAAATGGGTATATACGCTCTTATACGTTCTTCTAAATTCATAACTGGTGAAGACAAAATAATACAAAAACTGATACATACTAAAAAAAATGTTTATACGTTCTAACATGTTTTGTAAATATATGCAGCTATGTTTATACATTATAACACGTTCTAACACATATGCATAATGCTTTAAATACGATAAAAATAAAGTTACCTTGTCAGCAAGTTTTTCATAATGTGCCATATACATAAACGATGTCTCGAATTTGGTAAAACAAGGGAGATTGCTTGCTTCATTACAGGATCTTGATCAGTAACAACCACCTTTGCAGCAATACCAAAAGAATCAAGAAAAACTTTCAAAAGCCATGAATAAGATTCAATAGATTCGGACGATAATAACGCAGCACCAACAGTAAGATTCCGACAGTGATTATCAATGGCAGTAAATGGTACAAAAACCATATTGTATCTGAAAAAATAAATTTATATAAAAATTGATTAAAAAAATGTGTAAAAATATAAAAAAGTAAAAAACAATTGTATCAAATTGACATACTTGTTTGTCTTAAATGTTGCATCAAATGATATAATATCTCCAAAAGCCAAATAATTTTTCTTTGAAATATCATCAGCCCAAAACAAACGATCTAACTCACCCTTAGTATTAACTGTATACTCAAACGAATAACCATCACAACAGTTTTTCTTCTCGCTTAATCTTTGTACAACCATTTCAGCGTCATACTCGCCAATATAACAAGTTAAACTCTGTTTGAAATTCTTACAATCATTTTTTTTAGCCCCAACTTCCTCAAATCCTCCATACTTTGTCCTCATAATATTAAACGCCTTAACAGGACCCAAATTCAATGTTGACATCTCATATATAATATCTTGTTGTACATGAGTCAACTTTCTATTTGATCGAACAAAATGCATATCATTTGCATGCACCATTTCATGATTATGTCCTTTGAAAAAATCGTTTATTTCAAACCTCAACCCATCAACAGACTTTAGAAAAATTTGAGCTCGACAACCACACCTAATTGTTGGTCTCTTCCTTCTTTTATAATACGGTCTGCTGAAACGATCTTTTTCAGCCATAGAATCATAACTATTTGCAGTCGTGTGACCTTCTTTCGAACAGGTAAAATATTTAGACTTTAATAAACCCTCATTCATGTACGAGCCTCCTTTACGAACACAAAAACCAGCTTTCTTTGCATATTCACAATAGAAATCATATGCATGATCAACAGATTCAAAAACCATTCCTTTTTCAGGTTTGCAAGATGCATTAACTTGAGGTATAACAAGATCTGATGAAGGATCTGATAAAACAAAATTCAATCTAATACATTCTTATACGTTCTTATATGTTCAAAATCAAAAACGCAAAAACAAAAGCTCCTATTCACAATTTGCTATGAAAATAATTTTCAAAAACACAAAATAATTTGAAGTCCAAAACAAAGCAAAATTACTTCACCACCAAAAATATATGTTCTTATACGTTCTGATAAAAAAACCATTCCTACTCGCGATTTGATATTAAGACAAATAATTTGATGTCTAAAATCGATTCACAAATATTTGGCACCTATACAAAAACACAAACATCAATCTTATAATGTACAAAACAGAAAAAAAAAAATAACCTAAAAAAATGATAAAATTAACTTATCAGTCTAGAAAACCTACAATATACAGCTAAAAACATCAAAAAATTATCTTGATCACAAAAACTTGCCCAATCCTATACGTTCTAATACGTTTCAAATCAAACAACAAACAAACCTTCCAGAGAATTGCTATTACGACACATAAATCTGAAGTTTATTCGAATCACAATTACTAAACACCTATAAAAACACATAAATTCATAAAATTCATAATTGATCGTAAATTCATCAAAAAAGTAACCTAAAAACCGAAAAAATTAAGTCGATTAAACCTACAGTGTACAGCTAAATACATAAAAAATTGATTAAAACTAAGACCAAAATAAACTTACTTTGCTGATCGTAATACATGACGTTAAACAAATCAACGATACCGTCCAGTTAATCGAATAACATAAACCGCCAATTCATTTCTTAATCAGTTTTTAGATACGTGATCAAATTTATAATAAAACGGTTTCTAATACAGGCGCGACCGATTTTGAAAAGTAATGTAAAAAGACAAAAACACCCTTATGGGTACTTAACTAATCAAATTAACTGAATTGGAAATCAACGATAGGAAATCTATTGTACGTA
Organism: Bidens hawaiensis; assembly: GCF_021521415.1. Classification (NCBI taxonomy): domain Eukaryota; kingdom Viridiplantae; phylum Streptophyta; class Magnoliopsida; order Asterales; family Asteraceae; genus Bidens; species Bidens hawaiensis. Next base: position 65,798 of record NW_027495185.1, on the reverse strand, counting down.
ATGTATGATAACCAATTTTTGTATTGGATCTTTTATCTATATATATATATATATATATATATATATATATATATATAGGATCAGGATCATGAGAGAACCTTTTTGAAATTGAGAACTATGAGAAGCATTTTGGACCACAAAAAATCCAAAAATAAAAAAATCATAAAATAAAAAAACACAAAAATCAAAAATGTATAAAAACCAAAATTCTTATTTTATCATCCCGGTTTCATAAAAAAAAACTCGGTTTAGCTAAATTATATATACATATGTATAATATATACATACATGTATATTTACATGTTTTTTGTACACATGTGTATAATTTAAGATAAATGATATTGTACATATGTGTATATTACGTAACTAAAGATTATATAAAATTATACATATGTGTATAATACGACATTTTTTTTATTTTTTTTGTATTTTTTTTATTTTTTATTGAAACCGGAATGAAATATAAGAATTTTGGTTTTTTTTACTTTTTTAAAATTTTTATTATTTTTTGTTTTATATTTTTTTAAAGGTGTTTTTAGTGGTCCAAAATGGTTCTCAAAGTTCTCAATTTGCAAAGGGTTCTCTTAGGATCCTTACCATATATATATATACATACATACATACATACATACATACATATTATAGTGTTTAACAAAGTTCGGAAAAAGGATCGGTTTATATGTCGGTTTTAATAGAACAATGTTTATTTAATATTATTTATATTAAATTGCTAAAACTTTTTAGATCCATATAATAATTAAAACAAAAATAAAATCAAAACTGCCATGGCTAGGACTCAAATCCACGCTATCTTCCGGCTCAAAGGGATTAACACGTACACCAACAACCAGCTGGGCTAACGAGTCAGTTGATTATAAGCTGAGAACAAACTTTTAAATATAGTAATTGAATTAACCCAAATCGTTTATGAACCCTAATTAATACAATTAATCAAATCGTTACAGTTTTCTTTAATTGATGTTAGGGCTATTGAAACTAGATTAAAAACGGACTATAATGATATATCAATTACCAGTTTTGATGAGAGATTGATGGGTAATGGTTCGATGACATGGCCGGCCAAAAACGAACAAGAACGGGCAGCAACAATGGATTACAATTCAATTAACTATAGGGTAAAAGCTTGTGCTGGTATATGTATGCTATACGTGCGTTTAATTGATTTATGATATTCGTTTACATGCTTAATAATAAATGGGTTTCTGTCGGCCAGAAGAATAAGCAATATGAATATGTTTGATTTCATATTCCTAATTCGTGGTGACAGTGAACTCGTTTAGGCAAGGGGAATCAAAACCACATATCAATTCCAAGATTACATAACGTATTGCACAAGATTAGGATTCGGGTATAAATGGTTTAAGAATGGATTCGGGTTTGGAAATTGGGTTAACGGGTCAGAGAGGTTAATTATATAATAATATAATATATTTTGTAGATGGGTCCCTAGACTATGGAAGTGGGATCACAACAGGTTAAAACTATTGTTTAGGTTAATTATATATATATATATATATATATATATATATATATATATATATATATATATATATATATAAAACTATGATGGTTTTTGGTAATTTTAAGTCTCAACCATTGATTGACATGATCCAATGGCTATGATTTATTACTAGTCTTCCTAGGAAACTATTTATTTTTAGGATAACCCTCCCCTATATATATATATATATATATATATATTTCAAAGTTAAATTTATATAAAAAATAATGATTATAATAAAATAATAAAATAATAACGAGAAAGATAAATAATATTTTATATTGATTTAAATTTCCCGAAAAAGAAAACGGGTCGGATAATATGGTATTTGTTTATTATCGAAAAATCCCAGTTATTACATAATACATTTTATAATAATAGTTGTTTTACTTGTTGACTGATCATCTCATGTAGCTAGAGTTATTATAGTAGATAAATAGAGTAAATATCTTTGTTATCATGGTTGTTTAATTTATAGTCAATTTTTTCAATAATTACTTTAGTTACACACGACAATTACTCTCATATAAAACAACCGTGATAATAAAAATAATTACTATATTTATACATGGTAATTACTCTAGTTACACGAGATAGTTACTCTATGTATAAAACAACTTTTCTAAGCAGAATAATTTTGTGTAGCGTAATTATTCTTATAATAAGAGTATTTTTTTATATAAAAAGTGTAAGTATATTACAAATACAGTAATTATTTTACTTCTTCCTCCTTGTCCTCTTCGTCTAAATGGCTTCTTCAAAATCATGTTGAAACAAGATTTTTTACACGTTTGATCGATTTCGAATCAAACTCTATGCACCTTTAATCAATTGTGTCCTTCAATTGAATCAAATTCTTTTATCGCAAAACTTCAATTACTCAAATTTTGAATCAAGCTATGTAAATCGCAGTTGAATAAAGCTCTAAACACGTTTAACTGACTTTGAATCAAGATATGTATGGGTTTAATAATCGATTTTGTATCAAGCTATGTACACGTTTGAATTTGGAATCAAGCTAGGTACATGTTGAATTGATTGCAACCTTTAATTGATCAAGCTCTGGCAATGGCAAAACTTCAGTTATTCAGATTTTGCATATTTACACGAAGAAATCATTTGTGGTTGATTAATTATAAAATTTCCACCGTCTATTTACTTGATTCACACGTTTAGTACGACTTTTTATTTGTATTTGATCCACCTCCAAAATATATTAATCTAGACTTAATATATTCATACGTGTAGCTAAGATTAATTATACTTTTATAGATTTTTTTTAATAGTTTACCATATTTGAATTTTATATATTATACGAATTTTAAATTTGTTAACATTAATAACTTTTTATTTATTTGTATTTAAGGTACAATAAATTATGAATAAACATGCATGCATAAGTAGAAAATCTTTTGCCACAAAGGTTAAAATAAAAAGTTGCAACATTGATGACTTATACCCATTAATGACTTGTACATTGATGCAACATTGACTTTGTATATTACAATTTACACCTTGATATTCAACGAACTTTATATTGAAACGTCGAAAAAATTAAGCATGTCACAATGGTACGTTCAGTTTTTTTAATACTAATATATTAACAGATATAAGGAAACAAAAAAAATTGTCAAATACATGGTAAATTTAAGAGGGTAGAAAGGTAATTAGTTTTTATATCTATAAAAGTTTAGTATAGTACGTTGAGGGGTAAATATGTAATAATAATTAAAAGAATTAAATGTGTCATGGGAGGGTATTGAGTTAAAAACCATAATACGCATTTAACAACTTTAAGATATGTAGCAAGGGTAGTAAAGTGAGCAACAATTTTTATACCTCTTAAACTTTAACAGGTCCTTGGAATTTCCTTTATATATAATATATTTATATGCGCACACCTCAACAAATAGGGTGTCATATATATCGGTTAGAGCTATTCTTTACCAATATATTCCATCAATACATTTGCATCGTTTTTCCATTCATTCTTATGTTGATTATGTGATTGCAATTACCAATTTAACATTCAGTCTGCCGATAAAGTGGTATCAGAGCCACGGTGAAGATTGATTGAAGAATACGTTCAATAAGCAATCGACAAAATGGCTGTGTTCAAATACTAAAAAGAAAACGATAAGAAATGAAATCTCAGAATTTGAATTCGTCTATTCATATAGAAGTATTATCGAAAGAACCAAGATCTGAATATGTAAATCCTCATGAGAATCGTTTTTCCAAATTATATAAACAAGAAGAGGCTCGAAAGGGAATAAGTTTGAACATCGATTAAATTCAATTAAATTAGCGTATCAATCTCAAGATACACTAATTCGTAAATTGCGAAACTTTGAGTCAATTATTAGAAACACAGAAGGAAAATAAGAGGCCAAGATCGTTGGTAAGAATTCAAAACATTGTCAAATAGGAAATTGCATATTCATAGACACCAACTAATCAAGACATTACAAATAACCGCGGTGAAAAATTGATTGAATCTGTGATTCGCTGCGGGAATTCAAAAATTGCCATAAAGAAACTCGCTGTGAAAGAATTTCAACACCAAATTAATTGATTTTAGATGGTTGGACTCAAGAAAATAAAAGGGAGGCAAATAGTTGGAAGTCAAAGGAGGAATTTGTGGCTACAGATAAGTATCATATTTATCCAATTGGGTTTCAAATATTTATATCCTTTTTGCAAATTCAAGATACTTAGGCCACACAAGTTATAAAATATTCCCAACAGTAACTAGGAAGTCTAATATATTGAGGGGAAATTGCTAGAAAGATATAAGTTCAATATATACATGACATTTGCAAGCAGTTATGTAAATAAAGAGGGGTTGATTGAAACCTACCTGTGTTGGTTTGATTAATGGTCATTGCAAAACAAACCGTAACAGGAAATTGTCTTCGTTTTAATATGAATGGCAGTTTCTTATCTGAAGGAGTTAGACCACTAAGGCCCTGTTTGTTTAGATATGAATGATCCCATTCAGAGACAAAATCTGAATCACTCAGATTTCAGAGCGTTTGGTTGATTAAAAACCCACGTCTGAATGGCTGAACATGCCTCTTAATGATTCAGATCTAAAAAGACGCTGAATGAGAATTAGACATGATATGCCCCTGCCTCTTATCCTCCCTACCTTCTATGCCAAAATCCAAGGAGTTCGACCACCTGCGACTTCAGTTTGTTGACGGAGTTTTGGTTCTCGCCGGTGGACTTATCCAATTCGTTTTTGAAATCCAGAAACGTTGTGGCTGTCTTTGCTTTTAACAAGTTCGTTATTGCACTCTCATTACGTGTGCTGTTAAGTTACGTTGGTGATTTGCGGCTTTATGTTTGAAATCAATTTGAGTGATTTCTATTCCTTTCTGATATTTGGATTTTAGGGTTTTTTAATTTGGGGAATTTTTGTGCATCTTAACCCAATTACTTATTTTATGATCTTAACACTTTGGGTTTTCTGTTTATTTTTGGGAGATTTTTAGTCTGTTGGTGTTATATTCAAATTAATATATTGGTATGTATTGATGCATCTACTTGAATTCCCTTCCAGATTATAGACAAAAATAATGGGAAGGAGAACATTACTTCTTCTAGCAACTACTCGGTTCATTCTAGTACGAAACGAACGACCCAATGTGGCTCATGTAGCAGAAGAAGAAGTGGTTTAGTGGTCAACCGCTATTACTTTCTCATGCCTATATGAGTTTACTTAATGTTATGTTTTACATGTTATCTGAATAAACAAGCTAATTGAACTTATATTGAACAAATAACATAATCAAAAATTATTTAATGATATGGCTTTAACAGGTTTGTGCAACTTCAAGATGTGGTGGATTTTCAATGTATTGAACCAGCAATTTGAGCAGGTGTGTGGGGATTTCAAACCGTGTTGTACAACTACAACATGTACACGTTTACAATTTTTTGTGTTAGGTGTAAGATAGTTTTATTCTCATTTGTTTTCTAGATGTGGAATTAGGAAGCTTTTGTGAGGACTCTGCTGAACCATTTACCGATAGGTACTACTTATTTATCTTTTTTACTTGATTTTGACATGCAAGGTTGCTTATTTCCTTACAAATGTAATATCTGGTAACAGGGAGGCCATGATGGCTGACATCCAAAATAATGAGGAGCCATACATTATAAATCCAAAAGTCTTGAACAAAGATTAACACAATAAGCCATAAGGTCAGTGTTGCATAATTGCATTTAATGAAACTGTTTTTTATGTCATTGCTACTCTTGGTTTAAGATGATCATTGGTAGTGATGGCACTAGGTGTTGAGCCTCTTAAATATATAAATTTAACCAAAATTTGTAGTGATGGAAGTAGGCGTTAAGTTTGTAGTGAATATTTTGTTTGTTATTATGTGGTATAACAATGCAAAGCAAAAGGTTGAGGTTAGTGAAGTAATTGGTTAAAGCTAATATAGAAATTTTACCATAATTATGGTTGTCTTTTTTATGCAATTTATCTTTTTTGTTTATGATCAAATGCTTAAAATCAATAAACTATCTAATTTTGGTGTCAATGATGATTTATTATAGGTTTATCATGAAAAGAGGTTTAGAGACAAGATAAAGGCGTGTAATTGTTTTAATGGCGCAATTTTTAAGATGTTTTTGGTTGTACTAAAATGTGTGCTATGTTTGCCCGGATATAGCTTAAGTTGTGTTTGATGTTTAGGGGTTGTCTACTTGTGGGTGTATTGTTAAGTTATTTGCGTCAATGTTTGGTAAAAGTATTTTTAAGATGTATTTGGGTTGATTATAATAAAAGTTTGTTTTAAGATGTATTTGGTTTGGTTATAAAGAATGTTTGGTCATTTAGTAAATTATTATGCACTCTGACTAAACAAATATGTTTCATTTAGCATGGAATAGTTCAGAAGGGTAAAAAAGTCATTTAGCACAGTTATTCAGAGGTTTAACCAAACAACACTTACTGGTTCAGCACTTACTAGCTCAGAGCCTCTTAATCATTCAGACCTCTAAATGATTCAACACTTAATGGTTCAGCACTTGCCAAACAGCCCCTAAGAGTTATATAAGTGCGAAACCCAATGTTGGTACCTGAAATAACCTTTACTTAAATAAAACGCCTCCCCAAGTTAATATGGTTCTGTTGCATAAATCTTTCTTCTGATCAATATTCCTTAGTAACATTATTGGCACACCAACTTTTAGAACCAATTTATGATTAGGTATACCGGACATCTTTAAACCATTTAGAAAATCCGGTGAGTGTAATGCTGGATCGAAATCAGGTGCAACACTATCAGACTTGTCTATACTATCAGAACTGAGATATTTAACTTTCTTTTCCGTGGAACAAAGACAAAAATATGTCATTAATATCTTGGATAACCTCATTTAAAGGTGCAAGTGTGGCCCTTTCTTTAAAGCTTGAAATATCATTAAAATTTTCCAATAATGCTGGATATACAAAATCAATCAAATCAGAAATAGAATTGGATGAATCACCAATCAAAAGATCATCTGGTAAATCTATAATGGCGTTGTTGTATATATAAATAATGAAATGCAAATTTTGTATTTATATATAAATGATAATTTTACATGAATTATAAGACATCATAACTTATTTGAATCAAATACAAAAACATACAAAGACTAACAAAGATATATGAAAAATTAAAATATTTTATATCTTATATCATGAGTACAATAATAAGAAAACGAAGAAATTAGTCTCCAAATCAACAAAACAATTTTACAATTTTGATTCAACAAAACTTTTATCTCAATGTTGATTCAGAAGATAAACTTTATATAAGACATTTATTCCACATCAATAACCGTAATGTTTATTACCCTAAGATAGTATCCATGTTTATTTACACACAAATTTAAATATTTGTTGCACATCAATGTTAAAAGATGAACAATATCTAAGACATTTCTTTTTATAAGTATATTTTAAATTTATGTTACAAAACAAACTGTTATGACAATCTAAAACCTAAATTTAGTCTTTCATAATACTATAATTAATTGATCTTCAAAATAAAGTCTTAATAAATATTCAATAACATATTAATTTTCATTCAAGTATAGTTGACATATAGTTGATTCCTAATATATATCATTTAAGAAATTAGGTAAAGCTTTCTCATCCTTTTTTTATAACTTCTTTATGGATAAATTAAGTTAAATAATTATTGAATACATATAATAATATTAATAATCTAATAATATAAAATTGGTGAAAACCTAACCAATAAATATAAAAACATTCACCACCCAATAATTAGTATAAAATTCTTTAAATAACATACTAAAATTAATGAACGTGTAATTTGGAATAAAAGTAAACGTCCGGATTATGAAAAGCTATTTATTTTTATGTAACAATACCATTTCGTCTTGCAAAATCATCTCTACCGACCAATCTTCTTCGCGCTTGTTATTGTCCTTGAGACGTCATAGTTTCAAAATACGAACCTTGAGGACACAGTCTTTGTTATGAACATCCAATTGGTTCAACATTGTAATGTTTGTTGGCTTCAATTCCTGATGGTGAAAAAAAACAAACTATTAATTTTTGAACAATTATACTTTAAATCGAACAACTAAAGAACGAAATGAATTATATAAGCACGACCAAACCATATACCTTACAAAGAAACAAATTCGTCTTTGCTAATTCCGGTGTGATTGTGTGAGAATTATTGTGTGAAGGTCAAAGAATTTATACATAAGTATTAGATATTTGAATTTTTGGATATGTGAATAAAGAAGGAAGGTTTAAATGTAATTAATTAAAAAACATAAAATCAGGGATTTTAAAATAGCTTGAAATATGGATGAAAATTAGGAGGTCTTTGATTACGGATTTTGAAATTTTGAAATATTTGAATTTAATGTTGTTAAATTATATTATTATATTATAATTACAATATAAATAAAATTAATATGTTTAAATCTACACCATATTTAAGCATACAACATAAAGATAATAATGTATAAAAATATGTAACTAATTTATTTTTTTATTTATTACCATTAATAAAATTAATCATCAATTCAATAATTACATAATTGATATAAGTTGTAGATTTATGATAATTTTAGAATTCTTGTGATAATTATTTCTTGTATAATGAATTTCATTTTTTATTTATTATCATCCCTAAAATTAGAATCATTATGATAATATTAGATCCTTAATTATATGGTTGATTTGATGATTATGTTAAAATCATTCATACCACGTATATATCATAATTGATTATAATTTTGAAATTCTGTAATCAAAGTAATCCTTAATCATGTGGTTAATGTGTTCCTAATATAGAGAAATTTACTAGGAATTGATTACGGATTTCAAGTTTACTTGCAATTAATCGGTTAAATCTCATAAATCTAAAAGTAAAACCATTATTTATCAAATAATAAATTAAACATTTAAACATTAAGCAATATTAATAAAAAATAACAAACTGACATTTGATCAAACACCTGGTGGGCAACCTAAATTAGTGTATAAAATCACAAAAAAATAAAAATAAAAAAATAAAACAAAATTCATGTGAATCAACATACACAACATGATACCGGATGATTTAAGTGACCGGTAGAAACGTTGATGATTTTTTAACACAATCATGGGTAGGCGGAATTGTTGTATATTAAACGTCCGGTTGGTGAACAGCTTTATCGATGGTGGACGGTCAATTTGCCGGATAAATGAAATGAAGGTAGAGATCCGTGGAAGAACAGGATGGAGGGGTGAAAGAGTGGATAATTGATTTGGGTTTAATGTAAAATACGCTATAATGAATAATGAAAAATGAATAATATAAATTATATAAATTAATATTGATAATCAATAATCATTTAATAGAATTTATTGTCTAGTATTTTTATTTATTTTAGAATTATTTTATTCACATAAAAACTAGAGAAGTGGTAGATAAAAATGAAAAGTTTAAAAATCCACCAATAGTAAGAGGCCATGTTTAGTTGAACTCACTTATTTTAATGGTATAGTTAGATAAATAAATTATTAATGCGTTCAAAGAGTAGATATAAATGCGATATCGATACTCTAAAGTGTGTAGCTGAGAACTTGAACAATACTCTAAAGTGTGTAGTTGAGAACTTGAAGTACATTGGTTTGTCCAATATTGGTAGAACGCTTGAGAGTCGCCTTAGTATTTTGGTGGTTAGATCGGGCCTTGGGAGACGTGTCAGCCTATATGACGAGTTATCACGACATGTGTCGTCACCATAAGAATGTCATGACAAGTGTCTTCTACAGCCGCCAAGTGTGGTGATGAGTCTGCATGGTAGGTGTTATCATCTTGTGAATTGTGTGCCACCATATGACAAGTGGCAAAGGCGTCTAATGCGTGGTGACAAGTGGCGTGATGAGTCACCCCTCAACCTACTATATGTAGGTGTTATGATAGGGGTTCATAAGGCAGGTTGATCACCATCAGGTAAGTCGCATGCTCGAGCAAAACTCACAACAACCGAGTTATGTGCCATAGATAGTTCAGTTCGTTTCCAACTTTTACGATCCCGAACTCTCGTTACAAATATGGTTCGGGTGCTAGGGTAATCCCGACGGTACATACTGCTTCGGCTGTTGTACCCTGGGAAACAGATGGGCTAACTGAGGTAGCCCGAAATCTGATTTAAGGGACCTCTGTTTAATAGAAATCCTCAGCCACAACCGAAAACCATAGTTTGTTCAGTTTTGTAGCTAGATGTTTTCAGGTGATCATGGGTTCACCAAGCGAAGGGGGATACAAGAAGACATGACTCGAAGTTGACGCTCAGGTCTCGGTCAACACAAGCTAGATGATATGAGCGCGGTCTTAGTCCAACGTGACTCCGGTCCGACTCTAAGTCGTTAAAGGATGTTCAAGAATTGGCTATTGGAGCATAAGTTTGGTCATCAGTATGAATCAAGATATATATATATATATATATATATATATATATATATATATATAGGAATATGTTCAAATAAGAATAAAGAGTTTCCTAAGAATGGTAAGAACCAACAAATTTTTGACATTTGGCATTACAAATTATGATGAAAGAACAATGCTAGGAAACTATGGCGGTTATTGATAATTTTTAATTTCAACCATTAAATAACATGATCCAATGACTATGATTTATTCTTAGTCTTTCTAGACAACTACTTATTTTTCAGATAACCCTCCCATATATATATATATATATATATATATATATATATATATATATATATATATATATATATATAGGGGAGGGTTATTTTGAGAACCATGGTGAGTTTTAAGAATTTTAAAACTCAATTTTGAACCACACATGTAACATCCCGAAATTTCCAAAATAATATTAATTATATTATTTAATAATAGAGGGAAAGTTTACTCGGGTTATCGGGAAATAATTAAATAGAGTAGGAGTTGGTATGGGTCGGGCTAGTGTTGGTTAATGGATATAGGATATGGACCTGGGTCATGAAGGAAAGAAGGATGAGACCATGGGCTTAAGCCCATGATCCATAATTATATAAACCTTAAATCAACATTTATCCTTCATTTCTCATATTCCATACACCACCAAAACACACACTTAGCTCTCTCTCATCCTACTCTCTCTCTCTATAAGCCGAAACCTAGAAGAAGAAGGAGAATCAGTTTACGAGCCAAGGTAATGATATTATTATGTTGTATGAACTCAACCCAGTTAGATTTAGTCACGAAACGACGAGCCGAAGCCGTTAAACCGTTGAAGTCACGAGATTCGGGTGGAATCGGGTATAAACCGAACCTAAGATGAGCTTAGGGATCACCCTAGCTCAGATCTGGATCGAACGGGACGAAAAACGGTGAAAACGGTGGTGAAACGGTTGAGATCTCGTTTTTCCGGCGAGATCCCGGATTTCCGGCGATGACGGCGCCGGAAATGTTTTACGAGGTTAAGAGAATGTCAGAGAACATTCTGACATTCCCTGACCTAAACCTAGTTCGCTAACGGATACTTAACGAACTAGAAGGTAATTCGTTATGTGATTCGCCAAGGGGAGATAATGAAGCAGACACAATTCGTTAAGTAGTTCATTAAGGAAGAACTAACGAATAAGCCCCAGTTCGTTAAGGGTTCAGTTCGTTAAGGGACCAGTTCGTTATAAAGGTCCAACTCATTATGGAAGATAATGAACCAGCTAATGAATTAGAATAACGAATTGCATGATGTTCAGATAACGAATCAGATGCTGATTAGAGGACGAATTAGTTAACAAACCAGATCCCTTAAGACAACGAATTGGTTAACGAATTACGCTTAATTCGTATAAAGAATGAGATGGTGAATAAAATAATAATTTCAAATCCTAGTGGAAAACGTGATAAGCCAGGGGCTCTGCCCCTTGGACCCTGCTAGAGGCTTCCGCCGCTAGAACCCCGCTGTCAGGGGCGCTGGCCCTAAACCCTCGTTCATTGAGGGTTGTAAATAGATTAGAAACGTGATATGGATAGTAATAGTTAATTGATATGTGTAATTGTTATACAGTTAGTCACGCTCAGCTAAGGAAGGAGTAACTGTTAACCAAGTTCAGGTGAGTTTCTAGCCTCATTTTCCTTGTTATGTTTTCGGGGCTGTGTGCATACTCGATGTGTAGTGTGAATACACTTACCTTTTGTGGTAAGTGTATGCTATAGATGTTATACGAGGTAGCTATTATATAATGCTTGTCGGTGCATGAACGATCTTCGGATATTGCACGTATCGCCATGGATAGTGATTGTCAAGTGGTTATTAGTGTGTGTAAATGTTATGATGTAACTTGGTTATTATGTAAATGATGTAATGTTATGAAGTGTGTTGTAGACAAGTAGAGATAGAGTGTGTTAGAAGTGGCAAGAGTCTAGTAAGAGTGTTAGTGGCATGACGGTAGTACGTGGTAGGGCAAGCCTATACGTGACTTCGTTATTAAAGTGGCAAAGTGGCATAACGTTATACGTTATTAAAGTGGCAAAGTGGCAAAGTGGTAGGGGTAAATAAGAGGTTAAGTGGTAAGGTGAGCAGGTTAGATAGTGGACTACGTGTCTTCGGATATGTATATGATGCATGTAGTGATTGTATGATAAGTTGCTTGATTAACTAGAACTCACTCAGCGTAGCTGACTTTTAGTATGCACGCAAGTGAGCTGATTATAGAGTTAGCATGAGGATGGCACATGGCATGGATTGAACGGCTGACATCTGAAGATAGAAGAAAAGATGTTTTAAATATAATGATTTTTGTTATGGTATCAAAGAAAAGATTTAATGTTTTGTAATGAATGATTGATGTTTTATATTCCGCGAAAAGTTTTAAGTAACTCGGATTGTAAGAACTGTGTTTATGAGTAAATCCGACGCTAAAGTAAGGCACCAGGAACGGGGCCTTACAACACATTTAATTAAATGATTTGATATATGTGACTGAGATTAAATTTAATTAAAAAATGAAGCAGAAGAGATAATAAGTATTTTTGATAATTACACAAGTTTAAACGTTAGTTACACATGTGTAAAAAGTCGATTCGGTGTGTAAAAAAATACCGTAACTTTTTGTACATCACTTACACTTACGTATTACACATGTATAAAAAAAATTCGAAAAAAAAATTGGTACGTTGAGTTCTTTCGAGTTCTTAAAACTCAAAGTGGTTCTCAAAAGAAATCAATCCTATATATATATATATATATATATATATATATATATATATAGGGGAAGGTTAACGTACAAATGAAATTAATGTGCTAAACGTTAGAATCAAGTAGAGTAATTATATATACAAGTAGAGTAATTATGTAATTATTCTATGATATAATTACATAATTACTCTACTTGTATATATAATTACTCTACTTGATTCGCAAGTTTAGCACGGTAATTTTATTTGTATTTGATCCAAACCCATTATATATATATGTATGTATATATATATGTATATATATATATAATTCTCGTTTGGATTTGTATATGGTATATGCACTACAATTTCCTAAAGAGATTATTTATTTTATTAATATTATTTAATAAAATCGTGACCATGTCCTACAAGTCTGATCTGTTTATGCTTTAGATTTTTAATCGTAAAGAGAGATCACGGTTTAAAAGAAAATAATAATAATGGCATCATACAACAATGGATTGCAATTTCAATTACCGATACTAAACGGTAAGAATTATTATCATTGGAGCGTAAAGATGAAGGTACTACTTCAATCACAAGATTTATGGAGTATTATTCAAGAAGGCTATGATGAATCTGCCTCGTTAACAAAGAAAAAAAGAGTTTGTGTTAAGTGAAATGCATGAATAAATGTATGTGACGTGAGGTCGAAGACTCACTAAAAAATAAACCGAATACAACTAGTTAGATAGTGGTAAGCAGGTATCGAACACAGGGAGTTTGTTAAAAATGCGTTATTAAGTAGCATAGCAGTTACTCTATATTAAACTAAAGGAAAGAGTAAATTCAAAGATTTGGTTGTTTGATTTGTATAACGAAAAGACAAAAGCAAATAAACGAGTTTCAATCAATATGAGAAAATACGCTTTCCCTCGGTTTCCGGTTTCTATGAATGCCAAAGTTAATGTTTAAACTGAGATGAACAATAAATAAAGTTCATGCTTATGTAAAGGATTGCGATAACTGAGGATCAAGTACTTGGATTATACAACGCAAGGTAATCACTCAAAAACCAATTAGTTTATCTAACCCTAAATCCCTCCCGATTAATCTCGATTACTTAAAGCACCAAGAACTGACGGTTTAGAACACAAAATCGATATACATCACTAACATAATCATCATTTTTTTTACTATATAAAACTTGAATATTGCATACTTAAATATTACAACTCTAATACAATCTTCTTCTCTCTTTTTTTTTGTTTGTAAGCATGATAAACATAATGCCTAACATATCTAATTGACAAACACTAAAACAATTTCATAGAAACCTATTAATTCCGATCGTTTCGCAATATAACACCAGGGTTGATTAAATAAAAGAATAGGCCCAATAAAGTTTTCTAAAGGAACCAATCCCCGCCCCTCTCATATCCACGCTCATATATGTAATGTATGAGGCCCAACCCCCCAAAACCCACACTCTCGCTCATCCAGACGAGGCTTAACTTAAGTGCCTCTATCACTTTTGCACTCGTGCCATGCTAAAATCTCGAAATGCACTAATTGTACAAGTTCTATCGGAGAATATCAACCATTTCACCAATCCTTGCTTTCTCAATTTCAAGTGTAAACGAATGTATTATGCAAGTTATTACACCGAAAGCATGCTAACCTTGGTTAGAAAACTACATAATCTCCTTTTTTAAAAAACAACTTGGCACATGTTATTTAGGGAATTGTGACCATGAAAAGGGACCAAACTTTACCCCGCCATCTTACCACTTTCCGGTTTCTTTAAACACATTTTTTTTTAAATTTTTCTATATTTCTGATTTTTTTATGTTTATTATTATTATTATTATTTATTTATTTAAACAAAATTTTTCAAAACAAACCAAATTTTCCTCATCCCAACACTTGGGATACATTGTCTCCAATGTTCGGTTTTGAGAGAAAATTAAAATGAAACAAACTACTTCAAAAAAACAACCTTCAATTCAATACAACCCTTAATACTTAATCAAAAGTATTTTGTCCACCACCCATCCACCCAAAAACAAATAAAAACACAAAAGATAACAACTTATACAATAATATACAGAATGCTGTTCACCTTGTAACACGAGATTCCATCAGAATTAGGGCGGTTGGGCCGGCCCGAAGATGGACGTCATCACATCCAAGAACTCAGCGAATCCAAATGTGCCTTGATCATCACCACCTTGCTCGCCTCGTTGCTGTTGCGAGGTGCCTTGACTGGAGCCTTGATTTGGGTCCACCCACATTGAATGATGCAATGGTGGTGTCGGGTATGACACACTACCATCATACGGTGGCAAAGTGGTGTAGTCCACAAATGGCGGGTCGGCCACAACCGGCTGTCCTGCATGGCACGCGTCATGCATCCGTCGCTGACGATCATCAAGGTATCAGTTGTTCATGTCATTCTCAAAGGCATATGCATGGGTTCGGTTCCGCTGCTCTTGTCGATTATAATTTTGCTTTAATGCCCTTTCCATACTCTCCCCCATGAAAGTTTGTTGATAAAAATGGTTTGGGAAGATTCAGACCAATTCCCAAACGTAGGCGGTCTTTGTCTTTCTACCACCTCTTGCATCGTTCCATGATAAGCCCAATTCGAATCATATGGCCTTCGTGCATATCAAATGCACTTCCCACATAACCCGACTGCATACCCGGTTGCCTTCCATCCCAACTCAGTCCCGCGTGATCTGTTTCCATACGAGCTACATTTGGATCATCTTGATACGCCTCATCACCACTTACCTCATCTTCACTTTCTGGGTCATTCGCTTCACCCGCATTCAATGGTCTTGCATCTTCCTTCAATACTCTCCATCTCCTCCCATCAGTTTCAATTTATGGTACCGTTCGGATTGTGAGTATACCCAACCAGACCCCAAATTTGTAATGTCGAAAGGTTTGAACTTTTTGTAAGAACCTTTATCACCTACACCAATTGCCCCGTACTTCTTTAACAATGCCGTGATCAATCGACAGTGAGGTATGATTTTTAATCCACACTGTTTATGCTTATCCATATATTACTCATTACCAAGAAACGGTATGAAATAAGCGGTGATCCATGTAACATTGTGTATAATATTGGAACTTCGGGATATCGTACCTCGACCCTATCACCCCGACGTAGGATGATGTTATTGATGCTTATCGTTAACATCAATTTTGCTTCCATTCTCAGATTTTTCTCGGTACAACTTCCCGGCATATGTCCCGGGAAAAATCAGATCATCTAACATGGTGTTCCACATCGGGTGCTTCTCGGGGGCCAAATACAAATCATCCAAACTTGGAAACAAATACCGGTTCTGCTATTTACTATAAAATTTTGCTACCCGTATCAAACTATCAAACGAAATTTCCACTTGAACCCCATTCACAGTACCAATTAACCTATCCTTTGATGGATGATTACCTGTAACCCGTCGTAAGGTAGCCATCCATTATTGTATCTCTACATCAAATAAGGTAGTTGATTCGTTGTCCCAACACTTTAAAGCTGTTTCCCAACCCAATGCTCTGAATTTATCAGTAACCCCAAATGGACCAAAATCCTCTTCTCTAACTTCTTTTTCGCAAATAAATGCATCAGTTCGCTGCCTCAACGAATTCATTTGCTCATGAAATAGTGTTTCTTGCCATTCCTGAGGCTGATCTGCCAAAGACACTGACTTACAAATTGGCATTTCACCTATTTGATCTTCTTCCTCTTCGTCCATATCTGCTTGAAGAACTAACCTTCTTATTTTTGGTTGATCAGCAGGGTTGCTTGAGGACCCAACCGGTTCTTTCCCTTTTCTACCCATTCTGAACACACAAAAAACAACAAAAGAGCAAGTTATTCACTTTTCAACCTTAAACATCCCCACACCTACTTAACATTATAATTGAAGATGCTACTTAGACATATTATTCAATTTTTCAAACAATGTCAAAAAGTTTTTTAACATTATATCCACTATATAACCAACAATATGCCCTTTATGTTCCAATTCATGCTAATCATCTTCAAACATAACCCATTTAAACTCATTATTTATATTTTTCAACAATTCAAACAAGTGTGGATCTATAAACAATTATGAACAACTTACAGTTCCATTGCAATACAACATCAAGAATGAAAATAAATTACATACCTTGGTGTTGTAGAAGATAAAGATGAACAAAGCTTCAAAATACACCAAAACCCTCAAATTTTCGAATCTAATTGTCCAAAATCGACCAGCAAAAAGAGAGATTCTCTCAAATACAATGGTATAATTGAAACCCTTGTAAAATTCTAACCAATTTAGACCCAAAAAT
The DNA here is from genome assembly GCF_021521415.1 of Bidens hawaiensis. Lineage (NCBI taxonomy): Eukaryota > Viridiplantae > Streptophyta > Magnoliopsida > Asterales > Asteraceae > Bidens > Bidens hawaiensis. Next base: position 48,254 of record NW_027495185.1, on the reverse strand, counting down.
CGATCGATTTGGTTAAGAAGTGAGAAAGTTATGATGGTATGAAGTGAGAGTTAGGGTTTGAGGGTTTTGAGAGGATGAAGAAGATGTTGGTGGAATGAGTGGTGAAAGATATAGAATCTCGTGTGTGGTGTAAGTTAATTGTGAAAGTAAAATATTTTATTTATTTATTTATTATTTTTATTTATTTATTTTAATAAAACCGATACCCAGCTGCGAAGGTCCCAGTGTAAGCTACGGTGGGTATCGTAGCTTACGGTAAACATCAGGTTAAAATCCCACCGTACGATAGTTCCTGGCCAGCGTGGGAACCAGCGTGGGTTATTTAAATCCCACCGTAGCTTACGGTGGGTACCGTAAGTTACGGTGGCACCTGTAGGTTTTCATTTTTTTATCACTATAAAAACACAAACAAAAACTTACAAAAACCAAAAATTACACAAATTACCCTACCCCCTTTGAAAAATCCGAGTTGTCCCCAACACGGTAAAGAAATTTGTTAAAATTTCCCGCACTTAAGTCGAACTTACTTAAAGATGAGAACGGTAATTTTTAAAACAAAACTTAATAAAAACTAAATTAACCTACACTAAAAATATACAACATACCTTGGCCTCTTAATTTGTTTCCTCATCCGGTGAGCTTAACAAATAACTCACCTTATCCACATCGAGCACATTGATGTCTTTTCCTTCCAAGTAAGGTTTAAGTCTTTGACCGTTCACCACTTGTTTCGTTTGGTCTTGAACATCTTCTATCTCCACATCACCAAACTGACCCACTATTGTGATGATATATGGACCCATCCACTTGCTCTTTAACTTACCCGGAAATAACTTCAACCTTGAATTGTACAACCACACCTTTTGACCCACTTCAAAGGTCCTTTTTCTCAACTTTGCATCATGGACCTTTTTTAGCTTGTCTTTGTATGCGGAAGCACATTCATATGCTTCATCCCGGATTTCCTCAATCTCATTCAATTTTAACTTCCTCAATTCACCCGCTTCTTTATAATCCGCATTCACATTCTTGATCGCCCAAAATGCCCTATGAGCCAACTCCATTGGTAAATGACACCCTTTACCATAAACTAACCGATAAGGAGTTGTGCCAATAGGAGTTTTGTAGGAGGTCCGATATGCCCACAAAGCATCATTTAAATTAGATGACCAATCCTTCCTATCGACCCACACCGTCTTCATCAAGATTTCTTTAATTTGACGATTGGACACTTCAACTTGTCCACTTGTTTGTGGATGATATGAAGTAGCAATGCGGTGATTAACATTGTACCTTTTTAAAAGTTTCCCAAAGTTGAAATTCTTGAATTGCGATCCACCATCACTAATAATAACCCGCGGGATACCAAACCGAGCAAAGATGTTTGATTGAACGAATTTGCAAACTACCGAATGGTCATTGGTTCTTGTTGCTACCGCTTCTACCCATTTGGACACATAATCGACCACAACCAAGATATATAAAAATTCATTTGAGTTTGGAAACGGGCCCATAAAGTCGATTCCCCATACATCAAAAATCTCTAACACCAAAATCGGTTGCAATGGCATTTCATCCTGTTTCGAGATACTACCCAACTTTTGGCAATTCAAGCAATGTCGGGCATACTCACTTGAATCTTTAAAAATTATGGGCCAATAAAACCCACTTTGAAGGACCCGGTAGCCCGTTTTCTGACCACTACAATGACCCCCGCATGCCGATGCATGCGCATGAGTCAAAACTTCCAACACCTCGGACTCGGGAATACATCTCCGTGTAACTTGATTTGAACCAATCTTGAACAAATCCGGTTCATCCCAAATATATTGTTTCACTTGAGCTATGAACCGTTGCTTTATTTTCTTCACCCAATGACTTGGCATAGATCTCATGGCTAAATAATTCGAAAAATGAGCATACCACGGAGCGGTCAATACGGTTAACAGTTGTTCATCGGGAAACCGTTTGTTTATCTCTATCGAATCGTCAATACATTCAAGTGGAATCCCAGACAAGTGATCTACCACTACATTTTCACAACCTTTCTTGTCCTGGATTTCAAGATCGAATTCTTGCAACAATAACACCCATCGAATCAAACGCGGTTTCGCGTCTTTCTTTTCCATCAAATACCGTGCTGCCCTATGATCCGAATACACCACAACTTTACTTCCCAAAATATACGATCGAAATTTATCCAAGGCGTACACCACCGCAAGTAACTCTTTTTCGGTAGTGGTGTAATTTAATTGCACCTCGGATAAAGTTTTGCTTGCATAGTATATTACCACCGGATTTTTCTCTACTCGTTGACCCAATACCGCTCCAACCGTGCTATCGCTAGCATCACACATGATTTCAAACAGGCTTGACCAATCCGGTGATTGCAGAATGGGTGCTTGTACCAACTTCTCCTTCAAACTGTCAAAAGCTTGCAAACATTCATCAGTTACTCAAAGGGACATCCTTCAATAGGAGATACATAAAGGTTTTGAAATTGTACTAAAACCTTTAATGAATCTCCTATAAAATCCGGCATGTCCCAAAAATGATCTCACCCCTTTAACATTTTTCGGGGGTGGTAAAGATGAAATTACTTTTATTTTAGCTTGGTAAACTTCCATTCCCCTACCTGAAACCACATGACCCAACATAATTCCCTCTTGCACCATGAAGTGACTTTTTTCCCAAATCAACACCAAATTTGTCTCAACACATCGTTTTAAAACTTTTTCTAAATCAACGAGACACGACTCGAATGTTGAGCCAAAAATAGAAAAATTGTCCATAAACACTTCAAGTGATTCCCCGACCATGTCAGAAAAAATGCTCATCATGCACCTTAGAAAAGTAGCCGGGGGAATTACATAGTCCAAATGGCAATCGCCTAAAGGCAAAAGTACCATATGGACACGTGAAGGTGGTCTTATGTTGGTCATCGGGATGAATTGAAATTTGATTGTAACCCGAATATCCATCCAAAAAACAATAATATTTTTTACCTGAAAGTTTTTCAACTATTTGATCGATGAATGGTAATGGAAAATGGTCTTTTGAGGTTGCATTATTTAATTTTCTATAATCGATGCACACTCGCCACCCGGTTACCGGTCGGGTGGCGATTTGTTCACCATTATCACCTTTTATTACCTGGATGCCGGCTTTCTTGGGCACTACCTGTGTCGGGCTCACCCATGCACTGTCTGAAATGGGATAAATGATCCCCACATCCAACCACTTGATAACTTCCTTTTTCACCACTTCTCGTAAATTCGGGTTCAACCGCCTTTGAGTCTCCCTTGTGGGTTTAGCCTCCTCATCAGTAATTATTTTATGCATAACAATGGAAGGACTAATACCCTTTAAATCCGCAAGCGTCCATCCAATGGCAACCTTATATGATCCCAACACTTTTACCAATGCCCTCTCTTGTTCTTCTTCCAAATTAGAAGCAATGATAACCAAAAGGGTTTCAGTCTCCCCTAAAAATACATACTTTAAATGACTTGGGAGTTCCTTCAATTCAACCTTTGGTGGACAATCCAAAGACGGTTTTGTGTCCGAATTGATCTCCATTGGAATTCCCAAATTGATGTGTCCATGGTGGCCTTCCCTCTTGCATAGCTAAGACATCCTGTTTTTGTTGTTCCATCCTCAAAGCACACACATGTACCTGTTCTGAATCATCACAAATACAAGCTTCTACACAATCTTCATCATATTCATGAGGAATACAATAGTCCACCAAATCTGCCATAAAACATTCTTCACCACTAAAAGAATTAGAAACGTTAGTAAAAACATTAAGGCGCATTTTACGATTATCAAACGCCATGTCAACGGTACAAAATCTGTAATCAATGATTTCATGAGTAGTGTTAAAAAATGGTCGACCCAAGATAACATTTTGTTGTTGACTTGGGTGTAGTCTAACACCAAAAAGTTCATAGGATAGTAAAAATCCTCCACTTTCACAATCACATCCCGCACGATTCCACAGGGAAGTTTATGAGACAAATCCGCCAATACAACCATGGTCTCAACACGTTTTAAAGGACCAAAGTCATATTGATCATATAAAGCCCTCGGGAGAATGCTTACTCCGGCCTTAAGATCTAGTAACGCCCTAGACATTTGAAAATCGCTTACTTGAATATTAATTAAGGGCGTTCCCGGATCTTGAAGCTTAGAAGGAAGGTCTCCTTTTAAAACCGCACTTACCCGCTCAGTTAAATCCACTTGTTTAGGCACTTTTTGTTGCCTCTTTTGAGTGCATAATTCTTTAAAAAACTTAGCATACGCGGGCACTTGTTTTATTGCCTTAAGTAGAGGTAACTTCACTTTTACATGTTTAAACACTTCCCACATCTCCTCTTTTTGAGGACCCCTTTTAACAATTACACTTTTCGTACCCGGGTCAAGCAAAGCCAAAGGAAATGGAACCGCACCTGGTTCGACTTCCTTGTTTTGATCATTTAAATTTGAAGGTTGACCCGGATTTTGTAACGGTTTTTCAAAAGTGACATTTTTAGTAGGTTTATTAGTTTCAATTTCATTATCACTTTCATTACCTGTAATATCCTCGACTTTCCCATCAACCAAACCGGATGATAAATCGTTTTTGTATTCTTTACCACTTCTTAGCACACTAACTTGATTTATAGGGACATTACGAGATGAATTATGGGACGGGTTTACCTTAGTGTCACTTGGTAGTTGACCTTTATTTTTCTTCAGTTCTGACACTTTCGTTGCGACTTGACCAATTTGTGTGGTCAACGATTGGATGGCCTTATCTCTAACTTCATCGTTTTGCATTCTCACTTCATCAAGTTGATTTTTCGTTGCATGTCTTGTTGCGTCAACTTCAACATATCCATAACTTCATTTCCACTTGATGAACTTTGACCCGTTGACCCACTTTGACCGCCACCTCCTTGACCTTGAAACCCTTGATTATTCCCGCCATGAAAACTACCTTTGTTATTATATTGTTGGCGAGGAACATAATTTCCTTGATTTCCTTGAAAGTTCAGTTTGGATTGAGTAGCCGGATTTCCATAACGAAAATTCGGATGATTTCTCAACCCGGGGTGGTAGGTGTTGGAGTTCATGTTGTAATTCCTACCACCTCCCCCTTGAAGTGCATTCACCTCCTCCACCGGTGCTTGACCTACCCCACATACCTCCGAAGCATGACCCAACTCGTTACAGTTTGTACAAACATTAATTACCTGATTAGTGGTTTGTACGTTTCCTTCTTCCACGGCTTGAACTTGCGGTCTACCAATCGCCGGTCTTGCTCTTCTCCCGGTTTGGGGCTTTCTTTTTGAAATGACCGCCATTTTTTTCAAATATGCCCAATCATCTTGTTCATAGTTAGTACCAAATGAACCATTTGTAATCGACATTAAATTTTGTTCATCTTCCGCACTCAACCCTTCATGAAACGCATTCAATAACTCCCAAAGAGCAATACCATGATGAGGAAAATTCTTAATCATCATATTAAACCGCTCAAACGCTATATGAAACATTTCGCCCGATTGTTGTTGGAAAGATCTTAGACTCCTTCTTGCATCTTCAGTCTTTTGAGCCGTGTAAAATTCTCCAAAAATCGTTGTTGCATCTTGGCCCAAGTGTAAATTGATGCGGAAGGCAATGTGTAGAACCATCTCTTTGCTTTATCTTCCAACAAAAATTGAAAAAGAACCAATTTCACCTTATCCGCCGAAAAACCTTGACCCCCAATTGTGTTGCACATAGAGTCATATGCCTCCAAATGAAAATATGGTTTCTCTGTTGCTAACCCCTTATACTTTGGTAGACTTTGGAGTGCATTGGTTCTCACTTCGAATGTCCTCCCTTTTTGATTATGAGGAATAACCACCGGAGACGGATTATTGGTAATTATTGGGGCTTCAGTCCCCTCACCATTTCTCTTGCATGCCTTCTTGGTACCCCCATTGGTACTCCTGGTTGACCCATTTGCCTATAAACGGGCCTTGGCTGCGCAAATTGTTGTTGAAACTGTGGCTGGGGCATTTGTTGTTGAAATTGTTGATCTTGAGATTGCCCTTGTGGTTTTTAAACAATCGGTGGCGGTTGAACTTGTTGATGAACAACAACCGGTGGTTGTTGTTGAGCTTGTTGTTGAATCGGTGGTAGTTTAACGTTTTGTTGGGCAGCCGGTGGTGGTTGTTGTCGAATAAGCTCTTGTAACGGTTCCGGTTATTGCCATTGACCATAAACAAAATTTCCCGGATTTACCCTTTTGCTTCCGTCACCTCCCATGTAGTAACCTTCCACTTCATACCCTTCAAATTCATTGTCAAACCCATACCTGTATCCGTCACCTTGTGATCTTGAATGTTGCATGAAAGATTGGGGTTGATATTGGTAGCTTGATTGTGATTGTTGAAAGTTTGGTGGTTGGTTTTGTTAAGAAGATGATGCACCAAAGGTAGGAAAAAAGGTTGGAAACAGATGGCAATGTGGATGATGTTGCGTAGGTGTATTGAGCAGTGAGGGTTCGGTTGTGGGTGGTGGTTGCAATTCACTTGATGCTGTAGGTATATTAGTAGTGATCAGTGGAGGTGGAATCGGTGGAGGTGTGGTTGGGATTGTTTGACCCGAAGTGGGAGCTGGTGAATCCATAGAGCTGTTTGATGTGGTTAGAGAACCAAGAAGCTTGTTCTCTTTGAGTAAGACTCGGTTTCTTCTAAGCGTTCTGTCAATCTTGGGATCGATTACTTGTGGTGATGACCTGTTAGATCTTCTAGTATACGTACACCTATAGGTACTTGAACACTAACACAACCAACGTAAACCCGAAAATAACAAACAAAAACTACTAAATCTAACACACGTTGCGCACTACTCCCCGGCAACGACACCAAAATTTGACGTGAGGTTGAAGACTCACTCAAAAATAAACCGAATACAACTAGTTAGATAGTGGTAAGCGGGTATCGAACACAGGGAGTTTGTGGAAAATGCGTTATTAAGCAGCACAATAATTACTCTATATTAAACTAAATGCAAAAGTAAATTCAAAGATTTGGTTGTTTGATTTGTATAACGAAAGACTAAAACAAATAAACAAGTTTTAATCAATATGAGAAAATATGTCTTCCCTCGGTTTTAGGTTTCTATGAATGCCGAAGTTAATGTTTAAACTGAGATGAACAATAAATAACTGAGGATCAAGTACTTGGATTAATCACTCAAAAACCAATTAGTTTATCCAACCCTAAATCCCTCCCGTTTAATCTCGATTACTTAAAGCACCAAGAACTGATGGTTGAGAACACAAAATCGATAAACTAAAAATCTATCAACCAATACACGAACACCATATTAACGAAATCAATAAGATCAAATATTATTCAGAAATTGTCTAAACATTCAACCAAACAAACATAGTAAACCTTACAATCCGAGGGAAAATACAAGGGAATTTAGCCACACATGTTTCGGTTTGTCATCCCTTCAATAATAATTATCATACGAATTAAAAAACAAGTATCTAATGATTACCACATTCACAATTGATCAATGATATCTAAAAATCTCTCTTGGGTGGTCTCTAGATGAAAATATGTGATAATAATACCAAAAGCCGTCCGAAAATACATGTTATAAAATACATGTGGCCACCGTAGCTTACGGTGGCTTCCAAGAAACCCACTGTGGGTCTTAACTGCCTTACGGCAGACAATATCTTCAGACTCCACCGTAGCTTACGGTGGCTCTTGTAAGCTAATATCCTGCGTGATGCCCTAAATCTTCAACTGTAACAAAAAAATCGTAACAGGAAGTACCTAATGTCTGTATTCTGTAACACTATTTCCCTAAATCAGTTGGCTTAATACCTAGTGAAATCATAATAATTACAGAACAATCAAGTAAAATTAGGGAAAATTCAATACACAAAGCAATTATACACAAATTTTGATTCAACAATGAAGTAGAAGGCATAATTTAACAAAACAAACAAGTGACTTGAGCTTTGACTGATCGAGACATCACAGATGAGCGAAACACATCCATCCAACTTATCAGTCTAACCTAACCAATGATTGTTGTGCAAATTGAGAAGATCTATATTCATAATCTAATCGTTAATACTAACAATCATTCAAATTCTGTGCCAAAAAATTGCGAAATCGAATAGTTACGAGTGACAATTAACTTATATGTGTTAATGACTGAGAAACTAAACATACCAGCCGAATTGATCGGTTGAACGAGAGGTGTTGAGTGATGCTTCACTGCTGATGTAGGAGGCGAGCAGCGATGGATTTTACGGCGGATCATCGGAGGTGGGAGGAGAAGTTATAAAGTTAGGGGTTTGAATCATAACTTCTTATTTTATGGTTTTAATATATAAGAAATAAAAAACTTAACTTCAACAGTTTCAAGTCACGTGCCATGGCGATAAACATATAATGTTTTGGGAAAAACTCCTACCGGCCAACGGTAGCAAAAACTCTGACCACTTAAAATAAATTATTGCAAAAACTCCGACCGCTTAGCCCTAAAAATACATGGTTGCAAAAACTTTGACTGCCAAGTGACCGGTAGCTAAAAATCCTACCGCCTAAAATAAACGGTTGCAAAAGCTCCGACGGCTTAGCCGCCATAACTAATGGTTGTAAAAACTCCGACCGCATAGCCACCGGTAGCGAAAAATCCGACTGCTTAAAATAAACGGTTGCAAAAACTTCGACCACCTAGCTCCGTTTCAAAAACTCCGACCGCCTGGCCACCAAAAATAAACGGTTGCAAAAACTTCGACCGCTACTGTAGGTCCCTTGACTGGATCTAACAACACAAAAACTATTACTAGTTATCTTTGATCAACCTCTACACTAGTTTGCGGAAACAACTAGTTAGAACCAAGATCTCGGATCTTGAGAGTGTGTTTATTGCCGTGAAGGTTGAGAGAGAAGAGAGAGTTTGAAAGTTAAGGATAAGAATTGCAAAAGGGTTGTTCTTGTGTATGAGATACACACATAATACATAGTGTGTGCATTCTCATGCACATATTTCATTACTAAATAGCCCAATGGGCTTAAGTACAAATGGCTTTGGGCCCAGACATACAAAAGATAAACTAAACATAACATACACCAAATACATGTTACAAATACAAAAGACTAAACTAGAAATGAGTCTTACAATCTCCCTATAGTCTTTAGTATTTGTGTTATTATCTTCCATCACCACTCGCACTCGGACTCGTAGTCGAAGACATCGTCTGGATCTTGAAATGGCTGATTTTCAACAACTTGTTTGACGAACTTGTTGAATTTCCAACGATAGCGTCCGTGTTGTCACGACGTACATCTTCAACGGTACAAAGGGGAGACTCCACAAGTTTCTGTAAGTCGCTCATTCCAAACCCCGCAAGTTCGTGTTTGTCAAAGAACCGCAGGTTATGAGTGCGAGTACAATGAATGATGACTTCACCGTGCACGTTGTCGTACTCCCAAGCGATGAAGTCAAAGAGAAATTCATCTTCAAAGTGCATGCCGTGACAGATTAGCTCACCGTGATCTTCTGGCATCTTATATCTTCGACCTTTGGATGGCTTGTTGGTGAAAGGATTGATTTACTTTGACTTGTAACACCTACCCGGATTGACTGCGAACGTAGGGTAGTCTTCCTTCCACTCCTTTTTCAAGAACCTTTTGAACCATGATTCTAATGAGTTCTTCTTGTCATCTCGAGGTATGTTTTTTCTGAAGTAGTTCATGTCGAGAACAGACAAAGTGTGCATATCTCCATAATTGAGATATGTCAGATCACCATTTGCACGCCGAATAGCCCAACTTTTGTTATCTTTGTGCCATTTTGGATAAAGAATAGGAACTGAGTCATGGTACGACTTCGATCCCCATCTCAAGCTTCCCATCCTGATCACGCTGTAGTACTTGACACCTTTTCTAGACTTGCTTTGGGCAGGCTTAGCAGCAGGAGTAACAACTGGTTCTTCAACGACAGGATCAACATTTTCTCTAACCGGAGTATCAGGGTTATGAGAGTAGTTGATGCCATCATCACTGTCATTGTTATTTTCTTCCACAGCTTTGTCAACTAGTGAAACGGTACCTTCAAAAGAACACACGTTAAATAAAGAGGCAATTTCAGCATCAACAGCAGCATCCATTTCACGTGATTTTTCAGCCTCTTGTGGCGGTTCATCATCAACCGCCTTATTTCTAGTGGCGTCACCACTGCCACTATCATCAACATTACTTCCACCATTACCAACACGAGGTTCGTCGAAACTATCATACTCGTGGTCGTCGTCATCATCATCATCATCATCATCCTACTTTTCATACTCATCTTCCTCATCATTGTTGTTGTCACCATCATCATCTTCACCATTAGACTCATCATCGTCACCATCATCTCCACCACCACCTTGTGCTACTTGTTGTTGTGGCATATATACAACTAAAGCAGTGGTGAACACAACACTAACTTGTGCACTAGTGATAGGTTCCACAAGTTGTGAACTTGTAGAACTGACCTGCCTTGATGTAGCAGCAGTAACAACTACATGTTCAGTGCCCACAACTGTTTCAACCACGGAAATAGCCTCATCAGCAGCAGCATTTGCTCCAGATCCTCTTTCACCTGCATTCCTTCTAGGTTCTCCCGTGTATAGGAAACCATGCATGTTTCCTAGAGCTTTGACCCTTTCAGAATCAGTGGCAAGATTTGCAAGAACAGTTCATCGTCAGTTGCTCTGCTCGGCTCTTGGCTCAGCTACACGAAGAAACCCCGAAAGGTCTCCATCACGTGCATCCTCAAATTCTCCACGTCCTCATCTGTCAACCGCATCACCTCCATGACTGCAAGGTATCGACTGACCAAGGACTCATTCACGTGACCTTGTTCAGCTCGTTCCTCCATTTGTTATTCCAGCTGCTCAATAAAATCACGCAGCCTCACACTCTCACCCATTAATCGGTCAACATCTCTATTCGTCCCACATTTTAATCCACTGACTCTTGAGCCCATCCGCTCAAAGTCGATCCAAACTTTATCAAGGGTTGAATCAAGTTCCTTTCTAAAGTTCTTGCGAAAGCGGAGGAAGAAGGAAGATCAGTTTCCAGCTTGGTAACTCTTGATTCAAGCTTTTCCAACCCAACATGTTGATCAGCATTTTGTAGAGAGTTTTTGTTAATTAACACTTGCTGGTTGTTGATTCTTTGCTGCAATAGGTCAATCCAATCTTTCGGACTTGCAATTTGTGCTTAATCCAAATCACGTCTTTCTTGTAAAATAGCCAGCTGATCAGCCAGAGCGTCACGTTGTCGAGTGACTTCTTGATTTATAGCTTGTTGATCTTTGAGAAACTTGATCAACGTCAACTCACGCTTGGCTCTATTTTCGTTCGCTAAATCCAATTCCTTAATCCTATCGAGGATAGATCTCGGAACATTGGCGACTTCTTCAATTTCCCACTTGATATGGGAGTGGCAGCTATGACAGGGCTTCTATGGGCTTAGGGAGATGTGGTTGAGATGGTTGAATGTGGTGTGGTTGGTATGGGTAAGGTTAGGGATAACATTGGGAATGATGTGGTTATGGTTAAGGGTAGGCTGGTTGGTGTGGTTGTGGTTAAGGTAAGCTGGTTGGTTTGGTTGTGGTTTCTATGGTGAATGTGGTGGTTTGGGTTTGAATGGATGATGTGAAAATAGAAGACCAGAATGTTGTGCCTCTAATTGGTGAGGTGAATTGGTAGGTAGGAGAAGTAATGGGTGTGGTGGTCCTAGATGAGGTCAGGGTTTCGATTTGGTAGTCTTAGGTATGCCCTCAAACAATTAAGGCATAGGCTCGTCTAGGCGGGTTGGTGAGGTTTCGGGAGATGTAACTGGTTCGTCTCTAAGTGAAGGTTTCTTTGGTTTGAGTTTGGTTTTCAGGATTATCCAAGTTTTGTATTTTGTTTGGGGTTTGGTTGGTGATTTGTGTTTGGTTTTTGATTTGGTTTTTGGTGAGGTTAAGGTTTGGGCTTTGGTGAACTTGATTTGTTTGGCTTGGAGGGATTATGTGGTTTTGGCTAATGTGGTTGATGATCCTATGTGTGGGTCGGGAATGGTGGTGGTTTGTGGTGTGGTGGTTTGTGTGGCTTGGTCACTCATCATCTCAGAAATCGAAGGTAAGCGTACCTGGAGGCGAGGCACTTTTGCAGGCGAAGACGTGGAGGAATCTTCGGCCTTCTTCAAGCGTTTAGCTGAACGCTCAGGCTCCTCTTCCTCCTCCTCTTCAGTATCAACAACAGCAGATCTTTTGGAGGCTTCTCCTCCTTTCCTCTTCCCCTTATCGTGTTTCTTTTTCGATCCTCCTTCAGCCACTACATCAACCTCTGGCTTTGTCTGATCAGTCTCAGTTGCCGGCTCATCAACAGGTTCATCATGTTCCTCCTCTTCTTCATCACCCTCATCCTGACCACCACCACCATCATCATTAGGATCATCATCATCATCACCTTCCTCCTCAACCTCGGTCTCCTCACTATCTGTTTCAGTCTCCCCAAATTGTGTTGGTTCCCAGCCGGATCTACACAGGAGTATCTCGTAACACGAGAGTGCGGAATCCCCACGTAATACGATACGAGCGTAAGATAACAAAGACACGTTACAATACTAATAAACACGATTGTATTGCAACAATTCAACACGTGATATCAATAATCACTAATACACGTTCGGAAAAACTTAACCAAAATAAGCCGAAGTGAGGTTTAAATAGACCTCGACAACTTCGCCTAACATACTAGGCGAAGTTGTCATAACTTCGCTTATCTCCAAGTTCGCCTACATCCCCGGCGAACTTGTGTAAAACAATATTCAAAACCAAAACAAACAATCTAACACGATTACAGACACATACAAAACACGAGATACTGAACTACTGACATTATGCAACAACAGACTCCTCCTTGGCAGTAGCTTCATATCTCTATCTTCATTCTCGTGTCTAGTAATCCCAAAAATCTTGTGTCACGCGTCTTCAAGCATGAACCCCCTGTCTTACACAGACAGAGACCACCCTCTAGTACTTCTTGGCTTCATCTTTCCATGCAGGAATGTAGAATATCTTCTTATCATTTAGTACCTGCAAATCAGCTTGAGACAAATTTACCAAGTGCATGGGATCATACACTCTCAGAATTTCCTGTTCGTCTTCATCTTCCATAACCGCTTCAGCTGTTTGGCTATCAACGTACCACCACTTGAGACTCTTTAAAACATCATTGGGCATTATCTTCATCGGCACTTCTTTCAAACACCGAATCGGCTTATATTTCATCACCATCCAAGGTTTGCCATCAGCTCGCATTCCCCTTTTCTTATCTTCAACTAACTTCCCTTTCTGAGGCTTTAACAACTCAAATTTCTTCTCTTTCACACTTTCTTTCCACACAATCTTCCCAATTATTCTGGCCATATTGTTATCACTCCTATTAATCAATCCCAATTTAGCCAAATCCTTCACCTCACACTCAGGCAAGGTATTGAGCGATCTCATCATCCTCTTAAAATACTGAATCCCATCAAAGCGTTTAATCACAAATAACTTTAACTTCTCATCATACAGCCAACAAATAATACCTTTCTTCGACTCAGCATACCCTTTGATATTGTAACTCTTTTTTAACATTGTTGGAACCGCTGGCTTCTTTGTCTTAACAAACCACTGAGCATAGCCTTCTTTCCATCTCGGACGTTCTTCCCACTCAGACTCTTCCGATACATCCATATCCTGACTCACATTCACCTTGTCAACGTCTGGAATATCATGTTCTACACTATCATCCACAATTTCTCCTTCTTCTATCTCACTATCAATCACAATCTGTTCTCCTATCTTTTCAATCTCCTCAATAGTTAACACATCATCATCACCCACATCATCATCACCCAACATTTCCTCATCATCCACAACCACGACATTTTCACCACCAGATCCACCTGCTGTACCATTTGACTCCCCTTGAGATGTGGAAGTCCCAAGAGTTTGTTCAGTTCTTGGCAACTCACCACCTGCACCTTTCGATGCATTGGGATCATCGTCTCTATCTTGTCACTTCTTGGTTCTCAACTCATCGCCCTTGCAGCTCGTCTCCCCCTGAGATGCTAAGAACTGTTTTAGAGCATCAAAAAGTTTACCGTGCTCAACAAGGAGGGACGATTGGAACTGATTTTCTGCTACAAGTCGCTGGATAGCTTGAGTCTAGATTAGATTGATTCTTGTCTGTTCAGCAACTACCCGTTCAAGAGCAGCTATCCTTTCAGTATCAGATAAGGTAGCATCAAAATCAAAACGCATGTGTGAAACATCTTGAGCATAAGGTGGAGGTATTCCCAAACTAGCTGGAGTATCAGAAGTAGTCTGAAAAGTAACCGCGGGTGGTATTGTGACCGATAACCCCGCAGTAGCTACCAACGTTGACTCAACAAATCTTGCAACAACCTCCGATGGAGTAACAATAGGAGGTGGCAAGGAAACTATCTCTGGAGCAGAAAACTGAAACGTGGTTGGTGGAATACCAAATGATGATGACGTTGTCACTACGGGAACACTTGAGGTGATCGGTACTGTCACAGTCATCGAAGCAGGAACCATTGACATACCAGATAACGAGGGAGGAGAGAAACGAACCACCCTTGAGCTTTCACCAACTCCTGAACTCTCACAAGTACTGACCTTTTTCGATCTTCGTACCAACCTGTCTAACTCCTTCTCATAGTCCGATTCACTGTCATCCGAGTCTTTCTTTCTCTTGCCATGTATTCTTTCTTGTCTGACCAGAATCTGTTATGCTTCAGCGATATCATCAGTGGAGGAGGCAGAGTCGGTTCTCTCAGAATCTGCTACAGACGTAGCTACCATCGATACATTCACACCAGATGCCTCATCTACTGGGGCTCGAACCTCAGCAGCTGGATCAATTTGTTCCATGGCAAAGAACCCTTGGCAACCAAAGGCTGCTTCAAGATCGACCTGTTCTTCCGGAGCTGCAACAGGATCAGCAGGCAGTGCTTGCTGTACATGTGGTTGAGGAACATCAGCCTGGTGCGGTGCCGGGTCACGAAATTCATCTCCTAGAGGAGCAATATACGCAGGGTTCACCAAATAACCAAACAGTGCAGTGTGCCGCGGACGAAGCTCTGGTTTGCTACGAGCACTTGACGACCTACATTGTACAAAGATTCTCTTACTTACACTCTCAACATAACGGATAGGACGTCGTTGAGGCAGCGTAGGGGCTACATGATTCAGAATCATCTGTAAAAATCTCGGGTACATTAAAAATCTGTCCCTGGCGACCGCGCGTCTCTGACGATCAATTTCATAAAACACCATCTGACTAAAGCTGTATGGCTTGTTGTAAGTCAGGGCTGTCATTGCAGATTGCATCGTTGCCCCCATACCGTCAGTACCAACTTTACGACCAGACATGCACACTATCATCACGTGCATCAGAAAAAGCCACTGATCTAATAAAAATCCCTTTTTCCTTTGAGTGTCACCCAACGGACCCGAATAGCCCATACGTAGAAATGCACCATCTCTGAACGGAGCTGGAAAATCTGTTGGATCATCTGTAGTTTCAGCCCCGAACTGCAAAGCGACTCTTATTTGATCTGCCGAGAACTGTACCACCTGATTGTTTACTGTAGCGCGCATAACTGGAGGATCAACTCTACAGTCATATTATACCGTTCGCCAAAAGTCCTCAATATTTGGTAGAGAAATGGGGAAAGTAGTAGTGATGGCGTGAAAAATACGTGAGCGAACAAGGAAGGATATGATCCCGCGATAGTCGTCGATACCACTAGCATCCGGATCCAAAGTGATATACATGTTGTGACCCAGAAAGAACTGTCGGTTGTTGTCACCACCTTCGTCACCACCAGCCCCTGCCACAGCAGTCATATCTGCACAACAAACAGTCTAAGTTAGAGCATTGACGTAGCAGATCATAACTTTGCCTGTTACCATGAGCGAAGTTATGATAACATCTAATGTGCAGGCGAAGTTAGCCATATGGCGAAGTTGAGTACAACTTCGCCTGAGAACAAACCAGAACTTTTAAATAATATAAGCTTGAGCAGGCGAAGTTAAACCTAAGGCGAAGTTGAATATAACTTCTCCTAATCCTA
Organism: Bidens hawaiensis; assembly: GCF_021521415.1. Taxonomy (NCBI): domain Eukaryota; kingdom Viridiplantae; phylum Streptophyta; class Magnoliopsida; order Asterales; family Asteraceae; genus Bidens; species Bidens hawaiensis. The sequence continues at coordinate 32,061 of NW_027495185.1, read as the reverse complement.
ACTTCGCCTGAGAACAAACCAGACTAATTGAATTAAAACAAACTTGATCAGGCGAAGTTATACCTTGGGTGAAGTTGAGAACAACTTCGCCTAAACCCTAACTTCGCCTGTTCCTGAAACGACGCAAACAGATGATCATTTCAAAGTTCGATTAACACCATTAACATGAAATATAGGATAAACCGATCCTACACACCTTTATCATGGACAAGAAATAGATAAAAATGAGGTTCGATTCAAGGATCAAGTTCTCCGAGGTTCGGAGTGTGGGTATAAGTTAACCTGGTGTTTGAAAGTTTGTAAAGTGTTTGACCAAGTTGACCCCTTATATAGGTCTGAAAATACATGGGCGAAGTTAAGGTTAACTTCGCCCCTGTGACAACTTCGCTGCTAAACAGCTTATCAATAACTTCGCTTAAGGTCAACCAGGTGGTCAACTTCGCCTCTTTACCTTGCCTATTTTAACTTACAAACAAACTTATAAATTTGATCAAAATGTAACTGGCTTTTAAGAACCAAGTAACCAAGTTTTAAACCATAAAACAAAATATGCAATGAAAATTTTAGTAATTAAATAAACGGGATCAAATTTCAGTCTTGACGAGAACCTGCATGTTTTAGAAAAGATCCGAACAGGAATCATATTAATTAAGTGGCTGTCACATAGATTCATGTTCAGCGGTATTATGACATAAAGAAACAGGTTGTAAGCAGGTATAAAACTTAGTATGGTTTTCATCGCTTCTGTGATACGTATTAGGTTCAATTAAGCTCAAACTTTAGATGGACATCACTTGAGAGATTGTGATGCCTCCTATCTATTCTCAAAGCGTATTTGGGTTTCCCCAAGTCACCCCGAGTTGACTTCGACCCGTAGTGTCAGATTAAACAGTAAGCACACATCGATCTTTAGAGTCCTCTTCCCGTTCTCTTTCTTGCCTCTTTATTGATATTTGAAACAACCTAAGCTTCCGAAGGCTTAACAACATATATATATATATATATATATATATATATATATATATATATTTTAATAAAGACATTAATACAGCTTCAAATTATAGACAACTACAAGTCCAGAATCTGGATCACTATAGGTACTTGACACTATCTTCTCGGGAATCAGAACACTTTGGGGCTCGTGTATGACTGGGTAATCACTTTTCTTCCTATCATTCGGAAAGATGTATATGGAGACATGCAAAACTCAGAATTATTCTCCACATTAAATCGAGGAGATTTAGTTTGTATCACTTCTACTTTTACGCACCATAGTAAGCTACCATAACATACAATGGCTGTTCTAGAGTCTTTTAGGCCTAATAACTTCACCAGTTAAGCACACAGAATTAGTTTTTCTATCACTTTCTATGGTTGGATCAATTTTCTTTTAAACATTGTATTGAAACTTCTTACGAAGTTATAGACTTGAAAAATTATATCATCTCCCCAAAAAAAAATTTTAAATTCTATCGCCCCGATCAAGTCAAAGTCTTTAGGTAAACGGCTATCCTAAAGATCCAATGGATCAGCTGGACCGACCACATACGAGTATGTGTACTTCTAACTAAGTATGAACGACTATTTTTCAGCGAAAGAATAAAAACCCATCATAAACCGCACGGTCACTTTCAGTCATCTGGTTAATGGCTATCCTCATAATCTACTAGTAGAAGTAAAGACCAAACATATCCGAAGATGTGTCCTTCAAACTGAAGCAACCGACATAATTCTAAGCGATAGTGATTTTTTTTAATAAAAACGAAAAACAAGGTTACTCGGGATTGATCATCCCATTCAGCTCAACAAGATTTTGAAAACGGGATCGGTCAAACGCTTTACTAAAAAGATCGGCGAAATTATCCAAAGAATCAACCTTTTCAAGCACAATTAATTTCTTCTCTGCACAATCCCATATAAAATGATGACGAATGTCAATATGTTTAGTTTTGCTGTGTTTGACGGGATTGTTAGTTACTGAGATTGCAGCAGTGTTATCAATGCAAATAGGAGTTTGAGTGAAATTCAGACCGTAATCGCGCAATTGCTGTTGTATCCAAAGAACCTGGGAGCAGCAGTTCGATGCTACCATGTACTCTGCTTCGCAGGTGGAAATAGCTACTGAGGTCTGCTTTTTGCACTACCACGGCACCAATCTTCCTCCCAGAAACTGACATCCACCGGTTGTTGACTTCCTGTTCTGATTGCAACCTCCATAGTCAGAATCTGTGTAAGCTACCAAATCCAGTTCTCCCCCTTTCGTGTACCAAAATCCCAACTTAGGCTTGCCTTTGAGATACCGCAATATTCTCTTCACTCCCTTCATGTGAGATTCCTTCGAGCTTGCCTGAAAACGAGCACAAAGACAAACTGCAAACATAATATCAGGTCTAGATGCAGTTAGTTACATTAAAGAACCTATGATTGCTCGATATTGGGTGGGATCAACGTCTTCATCACTGTCAGAATCAGCACCCAGTTTGTGGTTGACGCAAACTGGAGTATCAAATGGGATGCTATCGTCCATATTGAAGCGTTTGAGCACATCATGGACATATTTTGTTTGATGAATAAATATCCCATCTTTCTTCTGATCTACTTGCAATCCCAAAAAGAAAGTTAATTCGCCCATGGCGCTCATTTCAAACCTCTTTTTCGTGACTGCTTCAAATTCCTGACACATGGCGATTTTTGATGTAGCAAAAATGATGTCGTCCACATAGACTTGAACTAGTAGAAAATCTCCCCCTTTTCTCTTGACAAATAGCGTGCTATCGATCTTTCCTCTTTCGAACCCATTCTCAAGCAAGTAATCAGACAAGGTTACGTACCAGGCACGAGGTGCCTGATGTAGCCCATATAGAGCTTTACTCAGTTTGTACACATGATCAGGATAATCTGGGTCAGGGAATCCCGGAGGTTGTTCAACATACACCACCTCATCGACTTTACCATTAAGAAAGGCACTTTTCACATCTAACTGGAACACTTTCATCTCTTTGTGTGCAGCAAATGCCAAAAATAGTCGAATTGCCTCCAATCTTGCCACAGGAGCAAACACTTCGTTGTAGTCGATTCCTTCTTGCTGATTAAACCCTTTTACTACCAGCCTTGCCTTGTTCCGTATGATTATCCCTTTCTCATCTCTCTTACATTTAAAAACCCACTTTGTACCGATAGCAATTACATTATGTGGTTTTTCAACTAATTTCCATACTTTCATTTTCTCAAACTGTGCTAATTCTTCTTGCATGGCTTCGACCCATGAGCTATCCTTTAGAGCCATTTGATAATTCTTCGGTTCAATCTGGCTAATGAAGCAGGTGTACAAGCATTCATTTATGATACCCTTGTCTTTAATGCTAGCGTAAACACATGTGTGTTCATCCAAACTTCTTCTTGTTTGAACACCGTCAGACAGATTACCTATCACGTTCTCCAAAGGGTGATTTTTGTGAATTCCAGTAGTCTGAACCGGACTGACTTCCAGATTGTTTTCTAAATTCGAAGAGAGTTCATCAGTGTGTGATTGATGTTGAGAGTGAAATGAATTGTAGAATTCTTCTTCAGTAGAGGTGGCAGGAGTATCAACGACACTTGACGAGGAAGGTTGACTTTCGTCGTATCGCGGACGTTGCACAATATTCTCCTCCTCGTCATACAGAATCTGTGAAGCAATTTTCTCATCAACTTCTGCAAAATCCAAGTAAGGCATATTAAAAGATTTGAATAGTTTATCATAGTCGAAAGCTTCAGCGGGTCCCATGCTAGGCCTTGGTGATTTGTAACTCGTAATGTCAGTGTTACATACCTCCTCAACCTTGTTGTTCGATAAATTAAAGACTCTTCTGTTGGGAGTCCCAACAACATATCCGACTAAAATACCTTCGTCGGCTTTCTCACCAAATATTGAGTTTGTCTTTAATATCGAACATGGGGACCCGAAAGGTTCGAGACCATTCAAGTTTGGATTTCTACCATGCATGAGTTCATAACAAGTTTTATTTAATCTTTTAACAGTTAAAACACGATTAAGGATATAACAGGCTGTGGCAACAGCCTCAGCCCAGAACATCACGGGAAGTTTAGCATCTGCCAGCATGGTTCTTGCTCCTTCGATTAGCGTTCTATTCTTTCTCTCAGCTACCCCATTTTGCTGCGGAGTTACGGGGCGCTGTACTGATGTTCTATCCCTTTCTGTAAGCAGAACATCTCCATCTGATAGTTCTTGAACTCTGTACCATTATCACTCCTGATGTACTTAACCTTTCTCCCAATAATATTTTCAACCTTGGTAATCAAGTTAATTACCAACTGAACTGTCTCATCTTTTTCCTTCAGAAAGTATACCCAAGAGTATCTAGAGTAATCATCGGTTACAACCAAGCAGTATGACGTTCCACCTAGATTCTTTACATTCACGGGACCAAAGAGATCCATGTGAAGTAGGTTTAGAGTACTGACAATTGAGTTAACCTTCTTGGAGTGATGAGGTTTTTTCTGTTGCTTTCCTTTCTTGCATGACAAGCATTGATCTTCAAAGTTAATATTCTTCAAGGGAACTCCAAGCACCAGCCCATTCTTGACAATGTAATTCATTTTGTGAAGATGTATATGTCCCATTCTTTGATGCCATAACTCTGACTCCGACTCAGTTGCCTTTGACAGAAGACATGACTCTTCTGTTGTCATCTCAGTTAACCTCATATCCATCACATACGTGTTCTTTTCTCTTGGAGCTTTCATCACCACCCAGGCCTCTGGTATCTTGAAACCAGGATAAAGATCAATTGCCTCATTTTTAGTAAAATGCACCGTGTATTCTTTGTCACAAATCTGAGACACACTCAACAAGTTATGCTTCAACTCTGCCACAAAATTCACCTTCTCTAACTTCATTCTTCCATTAGTCACAGTTCCAATACCATTGATTCTACCTCCACTCTCTCCAGCGAAACTAACCCTTCCTCCTTGAACAGATTTCCAGTCACGTAACAAATTCTTGTTACCAGTCATGTGCCGGGAACAGCCACTGTCAACAACCCACAGATTATTTACAGCCCTGTTTGACTGTTCCTGCACAATTAAAGAAATAGATTAAAATCTGGGGGCCCAAGACCTACTGGTCTTGGGTCTATTAAATCTGTTGACCGGCATCCAGTACTTTGGTTGCCCAAAGTCAGTTTGAGAATGGTTTCTATAAGTTCTAAAAGGAAACCTTCTAGAGGACTGGCTATGAGGCCATCCAAACCTTAGTGAATTGACTGAATTATAATTGTTGGTTTGAAGGTTAACTGGGAAAAAATGAGACCGATTTCTTTGAAATCTTAGATTAGTCCAATGTCTGAAATTTGGTGTGTTCGCATTCGTTTTATTCTCAGTTTTCGGAGGCCTCATACCTCTGAATCTTCTTTGTTTTAGAGGACAATCAGCAATAAGGTGTCCTACTTGATTGCATCTCAAACAACTTCTGTTTTAAACTTTCGTCTCAACAGTTGTTGCAGATGTCGAGGTTTCATTACTACCCGTTTGTCTAACATATGGTGGGACAAACAGATTTAGGGAAGAATTCTTTTCATTGGGCTAATATTCCTCCCCACGTTTTAGTAACACTACCTCTTCTTTTATCTCACCCGATTCGGATGACTTGTCCGAATTTGATGAGACAGAGCTAGAGACAGAAATCTCAACTTTAGAAATTGACTTACTCGTTTCGTCCTTATCAACTTCAGGTTCTTTAGTCGAAATTTTGACTGGAACTGTCTGACTAATCTCAACATTAGCAGATTGCTGATTACTAGGATTATAAGTATGGTTATTGTTATACGGTGGTGGAACTTCAGAAAATCCAATTCCCCCTTTGTTAACCGGGGAACGTTGAACACTTATGATGTGATCTAGCATTGCTGAAGAATTTCTAAATAGTTTAATTTTTCTGTTTAGTTCCACCACTTTTACCTGGTAATCAGCTATCTGTTTATCTTTTTCAGCAATTAGTTTGGTTTTTTCTTCTAACACTTCATAACTAAGATCAATTACTTGTATTTTTTCAGCTAGACTGGCTTTAAGACTTCCCATATCCTTTTCAATAGCATTTATTTTTACCGAGTAACTGTTTTCTCTAGTTTTAGTATAGTGATGATCTTCTTTTAAGGTTTTAAATTGTGTGTCCAAACCAACAAACTGATCAGTTATTGTTTTCAATTGTTCAGACAGATTTTCACATTGTTCACAATGAAGTTCAGAACTTACCTCAGAGAGCTGATCGTTCACTTCTGCCATATATGCTTGATTTTCTCCCGTCTCCCTCTCATTTCCTCCAGTTTCGATGTTTACCAAATTAGCCTGTTCGAACACTTCCTCAACTTGTATATTCCAGTTGTATCCACCATTCTGTCTAGATACCATAGCCCTATTCTCACTACCTCCCCCATTCTGTTGTGCAGGCCTGTTCTGACTTCGTTCGACTCTCTCATTTGTACATTCCTTAGCAAAGTGACCATTTTGTTGACAGTTGTAACATCGAACCTTTGATTTATCAAACCTTGGTCTTTCTCCAACGAACTTTCCACCCGTTTTCTTCATGAATCTCTTTACCCTTCTTACTATCATAGCCATCTGCCACTGCAGGTCCATCTCTTCCAAATCATCAGCATCAATCTGATCATAGTCTTCATCCAAAGTTGCAGGGTCGACTATTTTACCTTTGATGTAGTTCTCATAAGATGCAATGAAGGATGCCTAGAGAGTAAACTGCTGTTCAGCTGATTTAACACTCATGGGCATCTGTGAGTAGTTATAGCTTGGAACATTTGCCGAGAAATTTCCAGTTGTGGCTTGAGGTTTTGAAGGCTTACTACCTCTAGCTACGAAACATACGTCGCCATCCATATTGAGAATCAAATGACCATCGCGAGTTGATTCTCCCTTTGAGTAGTAGGCAGATGATTCTGATTTTGAACTTGAGCTTGGAGTTACTTTTGCACCATACATTCCCGGATCCTGAACCTGATCAGTTGGTGTCTCCTTCCGAACCATGTTAAGTTCAAAATTTCGTAGCTTATTGACCGCTGTTCCCAAAACAATCTTGGCAAAGTCTTTATCCTCTCTCATCAGAACCGTGTACATTTCCCATTTCGGTGGAAGAGCATAAAGAAGTTTTTCTAATATCTCTTCTTCCTTGTATTCAATGGAGTAATTACTGAGTTCGGTCATCAAGTGATAATATCTTGTGATGATATCGTCAAGTGATTCATTTTTCAAATACTTGAATACAGAGAATTGTGTTTTTAGCAGCTTTGTCTTGGAAGCACGTATCCCTACATTACCTTCATATCTATTTTCTAGTGCTTCCCATAGCTCTCTAGCAGTTTTGTACTTCTTGAAGGTATGAAGAATTTCTTGTGGAAGAGCCATTGTTATTGCTGCATGAGCTTTACTCTCTGCCTCATACATTTTCTTTTCCCCCTCTTCCATCTTACTGTACTTCTTAATTTTTTCACGACCTTCAAACAAGGATGTTGGTGGAATGTATCCATCTTGAATGCAAACCCACATCTTAGCATCTTGATACTTCACATACTGTTCAAACCGATCTTTCCATGCAACGAAATCTGTACCCTTAAGAATTTTTGGAGCTTTAGTTGTTGAACCGACTTCAACCTCCATTTTTACCAGTTCGGTAATGTTTATTGAAGTCATAGTTGAAAGACACACGACTCGAAATACAAAGAAAGTTTTTTTTTTAATGAACAGTGATCAGAAAGCGATGTTTTTATAACTTCGTTTGTGCTTGCCTAACTTCGCTTGGACTTAACTACGATTGAACCTTAACTTCGCTGCTTCCTAACTTCGATGTACTCAACTTCGCTTGTTCTTAACTTCGCCTTCACTATAACTTCGCTTAAACCTTATAAGTTCGCTATGTATTGCGAGGTATGCGAAGGTGTTTTGGGTTATATTTGATGGTGGGAGATGGGCAAGACACAAAAACTAGGTATTTCAACGTAAACTCGTTCCGCGAATAGTCGAACGGAGCGATCTTAACACCCATGTGATAATCCCGGAACAAACAATCACGAGCAAATGCTCTGATACCAATTGTAGGTTCCCAGCCGTATCTACACAGAGTATCTCGTAACACGAGGGTGCGGAATCTCCACGTAATACGATACGAGCGTAAGATAGATAATACGTTGAACCGATAAACAAAGACACGTTACAATACTAATAAACACGATTGTATTGCAACAATTCAACACGTGATATCAATAATCACTAATACACGTTCGGAAAAACTTAACCAAAATAAGCCGAAGTGAGGTTTAAATAAACCTCGACAACTTCGCCTAACATACTAGGCGAAGTTGTCATAACTTCTCTTATCTCCAAGTTCGCCTACATCCCAGGCGAACTTGTGTAAAACAATATTCAAAACCAAAACAAACAATATAACACGATTACAGACACATACAAAACATGAGATACTGAACTGCTGACATTATGCACCAACAAATTGACCAAACTTTACACCGGGCTCCTCACATTTGTACTTGTAAGAGCTACTCCTAGAGGGTTTAAGGATAGCATTTATAGTAGATTGTCTGATCACCTTCACATGAAAAGGTTCAACAGCTTCAACAGCCTTTCCTTCTTCATCAACTTCATATGTATCGACAGCCTTAGGTGTGTCAGGAAGCAAGTGATCCAATACCAATTGGATGAAACAAGGATACATCATCCATCTATTCTTGGCAAGTACATTCATTTTAATGTACTTAAAGAATAGCTTTGAATAGTTATACCGACTCTTTCTGATCAAACACATCATCACTGCTACCATGTCAGCATTGAGTTAGTCAAATCCAACTTTTTGGGAAGATAGGCAGTTTGCAACTATGTGGAAGAGAAGCTTCCAATACACTGGAGATGCTTCTTTTCACATCTAGACCATTTAACATCAAAGCCTATCTCTTCCTTGTTAAAGGTAGTGAAAGGGTCATTTGCATTGTCTTTGATTTGTAGAGGTTGTCGAATAACTTCCTCATTGTCACACCCTGCCAATAGGGGCCATGGGAGTTTCCAGGACAAATTCGTACCAAGTCTAAGCAGCAGAATATTATTGATAAAAATAAGTTACAACGTTTGAACTAAGTATTTATGACAAGGTGTAACTACACAACTATCTTTTCTCTGACACTGCTACAATCCCGTAGTTGGTTCTACTAATCTTCATGGCGTTTAATCTTCATTGTTCATGCTTGGAATACGCCTCTATCCTTAAGCATTCTCATTACAAAGATAATCCACATTGCTATCCCCATAGTACCTGAATACGTGCTAAAAAGTGTCAACTTAAAACTTGGTGAGTTCCGGAGTTTAGCTCACATACACATAAAACAGTTCATTTATAAAAGTACGCAAGTTTGCTTGTATGTAAGTATAATGCATGGTGCACATAGATCAAGTCCACAATCAATCCTACTTTCGATCATAAGCCTCCCCTCGACTTACAACCGAACGGCACCCATCCCCGATTATTACTCTACAAAACAATAATCCAAACGTTAGGTCATATGTCGCAACGGTCTGCAGACCTCAGTGTGGTTTACCCAACATAGGGTCACTGTGTGTGGGGGTCTCCCAAATACTACTATCCATACGAGCCATAGGCTCACTCCTTGAGTTAATGATTGTGTAATTTAAAGCGGGACAAAACATGGCAGAAACAAGTCTTGATAAACATCACACCATAAGTAAAACCAGCATGTATCCAGCCCAAAAAGTTTAAGTAAAAAGGGCAGCACGAAACTCACCTCACTCCATATGCAATATGTGTAAATGAAAGACAATCTATGAGCTTGCACAATGGTAGAAAACACCAAGTACGCCTAGTATATATATTAATCAACAATAAGTTATCGAAGAACAATGTAAAATTCACTATTGGTATTGTGTACAAGTTAATTCTAAGTGTTTTCCAACGTATTTGGTTCTTGATGAGTAAAGTTTTCTTTTATGGAAAGTTTGTACTTAAATAACTTAATAAGGTTAGTGTGTTTGTGTTTGGGTATTTAATTCAACTTCTGGGAGTTTTAGTTGCCTTGGTTCATTTATCGGGTTCTGATAAAGTTTCCATTTTTGGAAAGTTCGGGTTTTCAGTTTGGTTTTGAGTTACCATATGACCCTAGAAGCTATTTATTTTATTCATATAAAAGGTTTAATGATTATTGGTCATAAGATTAAGAAAGATAACATTGCCGGCAATCACCAGCGTTGTCCGTTTTCAACAATATGTCTTTAAGAGAAGTGTATATAAACGAATACTTCGTGAATCAAAATATCCCATTTCCAAAAACATATATGTTATAAAATTGAGTTATTTGCAGGTCTTGTTATTTCAGAATGTTTGGGGTTGTACGTTTTAGTCCATGTACCTTCGTTTAACGTTTATTTGGCAAAAACGAGTTAAAGACTTAGATAATTTTTATAAAATAAGTAAAACTCCAAATCATGATTTTATTGACTCATAATTGCTGCTAAAAAAACTTCATAATCATAATTTTATATTTTTCAAAACGCTTGTTCGGTTAAGACAGTTTTACCGTAACTCGCGTTTAAACGCTATTTCTTTACAAAAAGGGCGATATAAATAATGAAAATGGTTTATAGTTATAATAAAGTATTTTACATATCACTTATGGAAAAATATCCATTTTTGAATCGTTTCAGTCTTTTATGGTCGGCTCTTTGTTGGTTTTAAACGAAACAATGAGGTTAAACTTTCAAATGAGCCATTTTTCCTAAATACACTTCAATCAATCCTCTACCTCTACCCCTCCTCCCCTCTATAGTAATATTTTATAGATTATTTTGGAACATTTAAACTCATGCATTTATGTTCTAGAAACATAATCTTATACTCTCAGTTTTTAAGAAATAACCGTTTTCAAAAAAAATATCATTTCGTTACGTTTTTAAACAAAAACTCACTTTTCGTCATCTAATAAGTTAGGGCCTGTTATAATAAATTAAAATAGGTTGTTTTGGCATTTCATGGGTTTTAAAATATTGTTCATAGCTGCATTTTCGCTAATGGACCCGGTTTTGGCCTGTTTGGGTTCTAGTTCGATTTTAAAAGTGATGATTCATGTAAAACGATTACAGGTCAGATTATATATCATTAAAATATTGTATCATATTATTACTTTGGTTGAACGGCTTATTTCTTATCGAACATGTCACCATAATGCCGGTTCGGTGATTTTTAGTACTCTGTTTATTATTAATTTTTGGGGCTAGTTTTTACCAATTTTAACGCCTCAAATATGTACACTTAACTTCTGGAATTTTCGTTAAATATCTAGAAGGTAATAAGGTAGCATAACGGGTTGGTTATCAAGTTAGTTTCACTTAAACAAGTTACCGAACGACTACAAGTTGGCTTTGGTTTTAAGGGCTGCACGTTGTGAAATTTAAAGAGGTTCATGGTCATTTTCATTTCAGTTTCCTTTATATATTGTTCTTAAGTATTTGTTCATAACTTATTTGATTTGGGCTTGAGTTAACTTCCAAAAATACCATTTTAGCTATATAATCAACATAAACTCAGTTTTGATCATCACGTCATTCATGACCTGATATAATATAATAAGATATTTTGTAATAACATATCTTTGTTCATAAAAAAACTAGTGCTTTGATTAATGTTGAGGTTTCGGTTTTTGGCCCGTTAAGGACATAATTCGGTTCTAAATGATGATTCATGTAAAATAGATCCGGGTTAGGTTATAAATCATCATAATATTATGTTTAGGGCTGTAAAAGATGTTATAATATCAATTAGGTTGCAAGGGTTATTTCTTAGTTAAGCGAGTTACAAAAGTGTTAGTTCGGAGGACTTTTGACACACGGTTTAAAGGTATCTTTTCGGGCTACTTTACACCAAGTTTAAGGACTTAAAATAATAAGTTTAACTTCTAGAAAATGTCCAGGAGTTAATACGGTCACTTATCAGGTTTGTTTCAGAACTAGTTTACACTTATACGAGTTACCGGATGGCTATAAACTGGCCGCGGTTTTGGGGGCTGCACATTGTGTAGCTTTTAGAGTTTCATGATCATTTTAATATGTTGTTCCTTGTTATAAAATGACTTGAGGATAAGTTGACTTCATGGTCTTTATCAATTTTTCACGTGAACATGGTGGTTAGGGTAATACGGAACTACCGGTTCTGGTTCGTTTTGGGTTTTACAAACTTGTCAGGCTCTGAATGTATTCTTGTAACTTTATAAGATAAAAAGAATGGTTTAGCTTTGTATCTCGAATGTTTAGTTTCTTGGTTACGTTTATGAGTTAATAAAAGTAGTTTCAAGGGGTTTAACATACAATCACAAGTAAGGATTCGTGGCTGATGTTACTGCCTACACATGAATGTGTTTATTCATGTGTAGGTCTGGTCAATTATAGGGTTAAGGCGAGGGTTTATAATACGAAATGAAAACAAAAAGATTGATAAATACACGATTGTAGATACCTTAGACGATTGGAGGGTTAAGGCGAGAGTAGTCCGCCAGTTTCTTGGAAGAAATTCGTGAGCAACAGTGGGTAGATTAGGGCTGAATTTCCATACAAACAATCAAATTAGAGGAAGGATTACAACCGAATTGAATAGAGGATGATCAGAACAAATTACGTTACCCGATTCTCTTGTTCTTGGGCTGCAACTTCAGTTTCTTCAATAGGGGAGAAGAGAATGGCTTTTGCAGATAATTGTATGTTTCTTTTATGATCAGGGTTGAAAGGTACTAAATCAAGTTGCAATAGACTTCTTGGGAGATAGAAGATATACATGAAAGCTGATTGGGACAGAGAATGATTAATGGTGAACGGAGGCAGAGGATGTCGATGGTTTTGATAGGGTGGAGGGAAGGGTGTGAGATTTCCAAAAATATTAATATTTGATATTAGAGGATTTGACAAGATTCTCAAAATATTATGTGATGATCAAAGAAAAATTAATTAGACACAGCTATATTGAAAAAGAAATACTGATGGCTACCATGGTGCAGGTTGAAGAATATGACTTTTAATTGCAATGTGATTTTTATATCATGATATGATGGTGTTATGAAATTAGTATAGAATTGAATATGAAATTAAGAGAAGAATTGATCGAATTACTGAAATGAAGCAAAACATTACATGAACTGAAAATTACTGAATGAATCTTTACAAACCCTAATTGAGATAATTTATCTCCAAATCTAGCTGTTAAGTCGCCTAACAACTTGACTTATTACATTTACACATATAGTCCCTACAGTTAAACAACTATGCCAGAACTAAACAGAAACTTATAATACTCCTAATTGAACTATGAGAATAGTTCAGTTTTAGTCCCTACACTATAACAAACACTTTGTCAACCAGAATATTAATTGACTAACATTCTAACAACCTCCACCTTTGACAAAGTGTCAGCCAACTCTTAACAAATCCAAACAAAATTGTAACTTTCCACTAGGCAGCACCTTAGTAAACATATCTGCACCATTTTCTAAAGTATCCAACTCCTTGATCATAACTTCTTTAGCTTTGACAATATCTCTTAAAAATGCAATTTTACGTTGATATGATTTATTCATTCATGATAAATCTGATTTTTAGTCAGTTGAACTGCTCTTTGGTTATCACAATAAACCACAGGAGTGACCAAAATACCCCTCAGTTTAGAAACAAAGCCTTTAATCCATAAAGCTTCCTTAGTTACTTCTGTAAATGCAACATACTCTGCCCTGTTATATATAAATAACAATATGTTGCAATGAGGCTTTCCAACTCACCAATGATCCCCATACTACAAAAGCAAATCCGGTCTTTGACCTGCCTCTGTCCAGATCTTTTGCAAAGTCTGAGTCAGAATACCCTACAACATCATCACAAAATTCCTTTCCTAACACCAGCCCAACCTCCTTAGTACCTTTAAGATATCTTAATATCCATTTTATTGCATCCTAATGAGCCTTTCCAAATTTGAAACATACCTGCTGACTAGGCTTACGAAATAGCACAAATCTGGCATTGTGCACACCATAAGGTACATCAAGCTTCCCACCACCTTGGCATAAGGAACCTTTTGCATATATTCAATATCTTCATCTGACACAGGAGATTCCTTGTCAGAAAGCTGAACTGTTGACCCAATGGTACAGTAACAACTTTACTATTTTCCATTGAATAGTTTGACAAAATTTTCTTGATATAAGCACTTTGAGTTAACTTAATCAATCTTTGACTTCTGTCTCCAGTGATCTCAATCCCTAGAATCTTCTTAGCTTCTCCCAAATCTTTCATGTCAAACTTTTGTTTCAACAAATCTTTGGTTTCTTGAATAACACTTTTATCTTGACAATCAATTAACATGTCATCTACATAAAGAGAATCTTCTTAGCTTCTCCCAAATCTTTCATGTCAAACTCTTGTTTCAAAAAATCTTTGGTTTCTTGAATAACACTTTTATCTTGACAAGCAATTAGCATGTCATCTACATAAAGAAGTAAATAGATGTAATTGTCCCTTTCAAATTCTTTGAAATATACACAACTATCATACTTTCTTCTCTTGAACCCATTAGACACAATGTAATCATCAAACTTGAGATACCATTGTCTTGAAGACTGCTTCAATCCATACAATGATCTCTGCAAAAGGCAAGCTTTCCGATTTTGCCCCTCAACCTCAAAACCTTGTGGTTGAGCCATGTATATCTTTTCATCAAGATTGCCATGTAAAATGTTGTCTTGACATCTAATTGTTCTAATTCCATATCCTTATAAGCAGTCAAAGCAAGTATGACTCTTACAGAGGAATGTTTAACCACGGGAGAGAATATCTTATCATAATCTACCCCTTCCTTTTGAGTAAACCCCTTTGCCACCAACCTAGCCTTAAACCTTGGTTGTTCCCCTGAAATACCTTCTTTAATCTTGTAAATCCATTTGCAAGAGACTAACTTGTGGTCTTTAGGTTTATCAACTAACCTCCAAGTATTATTCTGCTCACAATTACTTTGGTACTTCCATCATCAAGTCTCCATAATTTGTACCCTTTCACTCCATCTGGATAGCCAAGCATTATACACTTTTGAGCTCTTGGTTCTAGTTTACCTTGACTAACATGTGAATAAGCCAAACAACTGAAGACTCTTAGGTGTTCATAATTTGTCTTCTCACCATACCACTTCTCCTTAGGAACCATCATCTCTATTGCTGTAGAAGGTGATCTATTCGCAAGATATGCTGTTGTTTTAACAGCTTCAGCCCAAAATCCTCTAGGCATACCAGCAGCAATCAACATACATCTCACTTTCTCTAAGAGAGTCCTATTCATTCTTTTAACTAGGCCATTCTGTTGAGGAGTACTTGGAATGGATAGATGCCTAACTATACCCTTAGACTTGCAGTATTCATTAAACTCTCCACTTAAAAATTCTAAGCCATTGTTTGTTCTTAATTTCTTAACTTTCTTCTCAGTTTGATTTTCAACCAAAACTATCCATTCTTTAAACATCTTAATTGCATCTGACTTATGTTTAAGAATGTATACCTATACCCTTCTTGAGAAGTCATCTATGATGGATAAGAAGTAGAAAGCTCCACCTAGTGGCTTGTGCTTAGTAGGACCTTAACAATCTGCATGTACATAGTCCAATATACCCTTAGTATTATGCACATCCTTTGAGAATTTCACCCTCTTAGCCTTGCTAAGAATACAATCCTCACAAGACTCTACTTCACAACTAGATAAATCCTTAATTACTTCATGCTTCTTTAACTCCAACAATCCTAACTCACTCATATGACCAAGTCTTTTGTGCAACAACAAAGCATTATTGACTATTTTACCCTCAATAATTGAAACTGATCCCAACACAGTATCACCATCTAACAAGTAGATGTCCTTTTCCCCTCTAGACCCTGATAAAACTACCATTGATCCGTTCACAACTCTAGCCTTGCCATTCTTATGACTAATTGTATAACCATTTCTTTCAAAAGTTCCTAAAGAAATAAGGTTCTTGGTTAACTCAGGAATATACCTGAAATTTGATAACTCCACCTCAGTTCGACAATCCAATTTCAAACATACTTCACCATGCCCTTTAATGGTACAGGATCTGTCATTACCAAGCTTCACCACACTAAGATCTTCATATTTCAGAATTATGAAAAGAGCAACCAAAATCCATTATCCAACCATCTTTTGAATTATGACTTGATGCAACACATACATTAGCAGAGTCATATCCATCCAAAAGATTCATTAGTTGAATTATTTACCTGATTCTTAAAACTACTTGCATCTGTTCTCCTCTTCTTGTTTCTTTCAGGACATTCTTTCTTCAAGTGTTTTTCTGAATTACAGATAAAACACCTTCTCTTCCCTTTTGACTTGGACCTTACAGTTTTAGACTAAGAACTAGACCCCATTTGTTCAGGTCTTCCTCTCACATACAACCCATCACATAATTCTTCTTGAACATCGGACCTTTTCTTCAATTCCTTTGAATTCAGGGCTGCCAAAACATCTTCCATTGATAATGTTTCTCTACCATACATGAGGGTATCAAGAAAGTGTTCATAAGAACTTGGGAAAGAAGTGAGAAAAATAATTGCCTGGTCTTCATCTTCCAATTCAACCTCAATATTTTCTAAATCAAGTATTAATTTGTTGAATTCATTAGTATGATCTTCAAGACTCTTACCGGATTGCATATAAAAGGTATAAAGCCTTTTCTTGAGATACAATCGATTAGCAAGCGATTTTGTCATGTACAGGGTCTCTAACTTTGACCAAATCCCTGCTACAGTTGTCTCTTTCGATACCTCACGAAGAACCCTATCCCCGACACTTGGAACAATCTTGCTATGAGCTTTCTCCATGATTTCTTTCTTCTCTTTCTCGTTAAAAACCTCTGACAACTGTTCTTCACCACGTAGAGCATCAACGACCCCATTGTGAACCAGTAGGTTCGCATCTTGACTCGCCAAAGGCTGAAGTCATTAAGGCTATCAAACTTTTCTAACGTAAACTTTGAAGATGCCATTAACGAACCAGAATCGGAATTGAGACTTCAAAAACTACTAATCAAGAGCACAAGGCTCTGATACCAATTGTTATGAAGTTAGTATAAAATTGAATATGAAAACAAAGAATTGATCGAAGTATTGAACAGAAGAAAAAGATTACAAGAACTGAAAATTACTGAATGAATCTTTACAAACCCTAATTGAGATCTTTTATCCCCAAATCTAGCCGTTAGGTCCCCTAACAACTTGACTTATTACATTTACACATATATTCCATACAGTTAAGCAACTATGACATAACTAAACATAAACAAAAACTTATAATACTCCTAACTGAACTATGAGAATAGTTTAGTTTTAGTCCCTGCACCTTAACAAACACTTTGTCAACCAAAATATTAACTGACTAACATTCTAACAGATGGTATTTAAAATATGTCATAATCTTCTTGTTATTTTGTTCTTGTTTTGTTCAGTTTGGTGACCATATGGTAATATAGCGGGTCATTTGATATTTGGGTTATAAATTTTGGATATTAACAAAATCAAATAATTAATAATGGTCATATAATTTTTGACGTTATTAGGTTCGGGTTCGGTTGACTTAAACGAGTCCCCGTTCCGTTAGATTAATTCGAGACGAGCCCATGTTTTAAATTATGGTATTATTATCGACTTATCCTTATCTCTATCAGGTTCTACGTAATCATCGGTAGATCCTATTAGTTATTATTTCAACTGTTCAGCCAAACCCATTGACATACGATTGTTTCCACTATTCGACTAACATCTCACTCGGTATCTAATAATAATTTTTCTGTTAAAGAAAGAAAAATTCTTGCCCTATATATGGGATTGTTACGCTCATTAATAGTCACCCTCACCCCATCTATCTCTGAAGTGATTCTAGAACTGCCCTTATTTGATCTAGCTTTGGTCCAGAACTGTTCTACATACCCATGAATAATGAACTTCAGGATCAGCAGAGATAACATTAGACAGTGGACACTCTTTTAATCCCTTGATCAATGAAATAAATACTTTATACTTTCTCTCTCTCTCGGGATTTCCAAGGAACAAGAGCTATTATAACCCTGTATGACATAAAAGGAACATTAGTGTTGATAATTGAGTTACTAAGTTAAGACTATGTAAAAAGAATAGACTAAAAGTAAAATAAGACTTTACATAGTTTATACAAGTTCTAGATAAGGACAGAAAAACTATTTAAGTACAATATATTCGAATCGAATGGTTATGAAGTTGAGACAGAAGACTCTAAGGCATTAGTATTCGAATCGAATCACAGGTAAATAATTCTTTAAAATAAGTATAATCTAAACTAAACCAGTTTTGAAATTTCATAAGTGTTATACATTCGAATCGAATGAACTTTATATTCGAATCGAATGACCATTCGATTCGAATACAATTTTCATTAGATTAGAATACAATCCTTATTAGATTAGATTGTCCTTTAACTTTTGTATCTTTGATTCTTTGATCGAATAGAGATTCAATTACATATTCCTTGGAAACTTTCTGACACTACGTGAATATTGGATTTTGGCCACACACATGCTCTGGGAGGTTTGCCACACCTCGGTCTAAATGTGTGGAAAAAGATCGCTTTCGTCACACATTTGTTATTTGTGTGACTAAAAACGTACATGTTAGAACTAAAAACACACATGTTAGAACCTTTAGCCACATAAATTAGTTTTTTGTGACAAAAAACCACACCTGCTGGAACCTTTTGCCACACTTATTCAATTCGTGTGACAAAAAACACAGCTGTTCAAAACCGTTAGCCACACTTTCATAAAAAAATGTGACTTTTACTAGCAACACTTAAGTAAATTATGGCCACATATGATCTACGCTCACAGTAGTTTGATAATGATGTGGCCAAAAACTAATACATATGGCCACACTTACAGGTATATGTGACCATAGAGTATTGTTTGTTAGCCACTTATAAGTTTTATGTGTGGCTAAAAAGTTAACGGTGACAGCAAACAAAACGTGTGACCGTTAGTAGTTAATGGTCACACATTAATTGTTTCATATGTGGCTAAAAGCTTATACATATGGTCATACTTACGGGTTTATGTGACCACAAAGCATTATTTATTAGCCACTTATAAATTTTTATGTATGGCTAAAAGCTAACAGTTACATTAAAACAGAAAGTATGACTATTGATAATGAATAGCCACATTCTAATTCTTTCGTGTAACCAACCAAACATCCACCGTTCAGTAACCAATCTGAACCCTAATCCATCACCTGCTGCTAATACTTTCATCACTCATTAACATCGATTGAAAATGTGAATATTATTAGTTAATGGCCACACTTTATGCTTCATGTGACCATCATCTTCACCTCCTCACAATTACAAACCTAATCCATAAACATCGATTGAAGCTCATTAATCTTCTTCATCACTTTGCTTCTTGTTCCAAACTTCATCAACCATCCTGCGATTAAATCTAACGGGGGTTTCAACAAGATTAATTAGAACCCTAGAGATGTCATAAACAAGTTAGGGTTTGAGTTTTGTTGTGAACAGTTGGCTGACAGATTCGTTCTTGTTTATTGATTGGTCTGTAACTCAATCTTAAACAACGATTATTGATCGATTCTTGATTTTAGGATATAGTATTCTGAGTCTAGTTTCTATAAAGGTAAATTTTGTAATTTTTGGATGAGTGTTTAATACCTATTATGATTTTACAAAAACATATATCAAAGCTGATTCTGTGAGTTATATTATGGTCTATTTTTCGGACACCATAAATCCCTAATGACAAACCCAAATGGGTTGGTTCCACTTCTGGAACTTAGTTTTATGAGTTTAAAAGATAACCCAGTTGGTCTTACACAATTTGGTTTAATGAGTTAATAGAACCATTAAACTAGTTTTTGTTGCGCAAACTGTTGAACTATTAGTACCTATCTGTAATGGTTGAATTACTGTGAGTTTCAATGCATGAGAAAAATATAATAAAATTTTTTTAAGAAACTTAATTGATATATCCTACTGTGGTAAATTTTGTAGAATTTATCCTTAATCTTTTCTTTGTAAATAATATCAGTTTGTACATGCCAGAATCTGTCTCTTGAACTGAATGATCATAAATTAAGTTCTATGATGAATATTTGGTTGCTTTGCCATGATATGGTGTGTGGATACATTTTAGGACTTTTGGTACTGTTGACATTACTTATTATCACCAACGATTCGTCGGGTCAAGTTTGTGTTTGTGTGTGAGTTCATGCGTGGGTTTAGAGTCATGTGTTGTTGAACATGTTGTTTGCTATAAAAACGAGTTGTTAAGTGCTGAAATGAACTACAAACTCGCTTAAACGAGCTGTTTAACATGCTGTTTGCTGTTAAAATGAGCTGTTAAGTGCTGAAATGGACTGAAAAATCGCTGAAATGAGCTGTTTAACATGTTGTTTGCTGTAAAAACGAGCTGTTAAGTGCTGAGACGAACTGAAAACTCGCAGAAATGAGCTGTTTAACATGCTGTTTGCTATAAAAATGAGTTGTTAAGTGCTGAAACGAACTGATAACTCACTGAAACGAGCTGTTTAACATGTTGTTTGCTGTAAAAACGAGCTGTTAAGTGCTGAAACGGACTGAAAAATCATTGAAACGAGATGTTTAACATGTTGTTTGCTGTATAAACGAGTTGTTAAGTGCTGAAACGAACTGAAAACTCACTGAAACGAGCTGTTTAACATGTTGTTTGCTATAAAAATGAGTTGTTTAGTGCTGAAACGAACTGAAAACTAGCTGAAACGAGCGGTTTAACATGTTTTTTGCTGTAAAAACGAGCTGTGAAGTGTTGAAACGGTCTGAAAAATTGCTGAAACAAGCCAACACGAGTGTTCGCACTCGACGAGTTGGGTTTCAGTTAAGCTCATTTCTCAGCTTTTTTTTTTCTGAATGTTGACATGGGAGAAAACGTTTTAGTTTCTTTTTGTTTTACTTTTTTTTAACTTATGATTTTTTTTATTATTTTTTATGAATTTTTTCTAAGGTATTTTTGGTTAAGATTAATAACCCTTAAAAATATTTATTCAAAAATAATATAAAAAAATCGTAAGTCAAAATATAAATAAAAAGCGAAAAAAGTAAAAAAAAACTAAAACATTTCCTCCGTTGTCCTTCTTCAAAAAATGACTCGAAACCTGTTTTGACCCGTTTTGACCCGTTCCAACTTTGACCCATTTTGACCCGGACCCGTTATGACCCGAATCTTTTGATCCTAACCTTTTCCGACCCGAACCATAACAACCCTTTTTTAATTGACCTGTTCCGACCCTGACCCGTTTCGACCCTAACCTGTTCCAAACTATAACCCATTTTGACCCAACCCAACCCATTTTCTACCCCTATGTTTAATGTATATCGACGGGTTAGGCGAGTTGTACCTCTTAAAACACAATTTAAAAAATATATTCAAAAATAATAATATAAAAATCATAAGTCAAAATATAAATAAAAACGAAAAAAGTAAAAAAAACTAAAACATTTCCTCCGTTTTCCTTGTTCAAAAAACAAACAAACAAACAAACAAGCCCGAAACCTGTTTTGTCCCGTTCCAACTTTGACTAATTTTGACCCGGACCCATTATGAACCGAACCTTTTGACCCTGACCCGTTTCGACCCGAACCATATGTGACACGCGTCAATTTCAGGATAACTCCGTTAATCCGAACTCCGTTAATTCAAACTTAAGATCACACGAACTGTAACGCATATCTCATTACATTTAAATTAGGGTTTAAATGACACATGACAATCACTACACAAGTAGTCTTTTGGAATTTCACCGAAACACACATGAGTCGACTAAACCGTTGGTGAACAAACGATAAATATCTAAACAACAAGTATGTGATAATTATGTGTTAAAACAATGTGTTATTTGATATTTATATGTGGAACATCAATTCAAGAAGTAAAAGTTTATTTTGTACTAGAATTAAACTTACTAGAGGTTGAGGTTGCAATGTGTAACTTGATTAAATAAATACTGTATAAAAAATTATTATTAATAAACCCTAATTACTCCCTCTCTTTCCCTCTCCTCTCACCCGACGGCAGCCCCCCCCTCCCCCTTTCTCTTGATCTACCGAAGCCACAAGGCACGCACACACGCATACAAGTCGATTTCAAGCTTAATCGAAGGATTAAGAAGCTAACTAGGTAAAATAAACACCTTATCTAATCCATTATATTAATTAATTGCAAGATTAAACCTGTAATCATAAACCCTAAGTGTTAAATATGTTGTTTGTTGATGAATTAGGGTTACATGCATGATTGTTAGTTCATAGGTTAATTGTATGTTGAGTTTTGATGAAAACTGATGCTGGACGGTTTCTTAAATTCGTGTTTAAATGGCTGTAACCCAATGTTAATTTTGTATTTGGACGTGATTATTGATTCTATTATGTAGTAGGTCGAGTCTAGTTTCTAAAAAGTCTGAGTTTGTAATTTTTGGATGAGTAAAAGTTCTTTTTTATTATTTTACAAATCTATTGTGCATGTCGGATTCGGGAAGCCTGCTGGTGGGCTGTTTTGTGATTAAGATATCTCTTAACAGACAAGACCAATGGTATGGTTCCACTTCTGGAAGTTAATATTTTGAGTTAGAAATCTAACTCAATTGGTTTTGCATTAATTGGATTTTTCATGTAACGGATATAACAAATAACATTCTGTTGCGCATGATAATGACTGCTGTGTGTTTACTGTGATGTTTTGATCATTATGAGAAAACCATATGTGATAAAAATATAATAAATATATTTCTAGAAACCTAAGTCATGTGTGCTTCTGTGATGATTTTTGGTGATTTTATTGACATGTTAGGATTTATGTAATAGAGTAATCTTTTCGGGATAAAATCTGTCTTGATAAATTAGCTACTGAATTGTGTAAGTTAACATGAAAAGTGATTTGTTGATCGATGTTTGCTATGTTATGACTTATTTTCCCTTGTGAGGGATAGTTGCTAGTAATATACAATGGTAACACTAAACACTTAATACTTGTTCACACATGTAACTAATCACCAACGTGTTTGTTGAGTCACACCTGTTTCACAAATTAACACGAATACATCTCATGCATAAGTTTTATGTGACGAGTCTAGGGACTCACTCGGAGTTCAAACACTTAAAAAATCTCATTTTGTTTTTAGAGCACTAGTGATGATTTTATGTGATGTACACGTTTCTCGGATCTTTTTGTTATCTTCGCAAATAGTGAGTTTCACGTCCCCTTTTACTCTTTTTAAACGCTTTTATTAGGCGGGGGGGGGGGGGGGGTAACATACTCCAATGCTGTAGATTTTGTTTAGTTTTTATATATCACTTGTAAGGCTAAATGGCAAACAAACCAACCAAAGTCCTTCATAACATCGAACCGGTTAATATTTGTATAATAGCGAGTCACTGTTGAGTAGTACTGCTGGGTTTGACAAACCCCACCCAACTCTAAACTCGACTGTAGGTCGAGTGGGTGTAATCTTGGCTAACACATTACCATGGTCGTGGTTGACATGGTGGAAAGGAAATTAATAAACAGTCAGCTTCGGTGTCGAACACTTAGTAATACATGCTTGATAGGTTAGCAACCTATTGATATATAATTGACTTAACACTATCTGGTACGCTAAAACGCAAACGCTTTATTTGTATAAACTTGTAAACTCACCAACCCTGTGTTGACACTTTTAGTATGTTATTCTTGGGTAGCCTAGGCGGGCGCGTGGTATAGGACATGCTTTTGCTAATCACCATTGCTTTAAAAACTTCTTTTAATTTTTATCTTGATAACTTGGGTTTTTAAGTCGTCCTGTGTGGCGCAACGTTTTGGTGTACAATTTACGCTTCCGCATATCATTTAAGACTTGATGTCTTGTTGGTTTTGAAAACTTTAAATATGGTGTTTGATTATAACTAATGATTCCGATCCTATAAGTTCATAACCTCTGACGGTAACCTCCGTTAGTGGATTTTGAGGGTGTGACAGATTGGTATCAGAGCCACTGGTTATAGCAAACTAGAAATGTATTCATACTAGACTATAACCGCAACGAACCATTAGTTATAATTTTACGCACTGCGTATATAAATATATATTATATATTTAGTTATTCGTTTCTTTATCTCTTTACCTCATTCACTCGTACGCGCATAACCCATACACGACATATCCTATACGGATGTCAACGTAATCATCATCATCTGTCCCGGTGTCTCACGCCCCTGGTAAGGAACTGCAACTACCCGACTCATCACCACCCCGAGTAATCCCGACACTAGCAGCCCCTGCACTGAATTGAAATCGCCCATCTGGAGACATGTACGAAGACAACGCTAAGTGGAGTTGGTACCCGAGTCTGATCGAGCGTATGGTTTACCGTGAGAAAGATCCACCACTACCTCTCCCGGGCTGTCCTATGTCCTTCAACACAC
Source organism: Bidens hawaiensis (assembly GCF_021521415.1). Taxonomy (NCBI): domain Eukaryota; kingdom Viridiplantae; phylum Streptophyta; class Magnoliopsida; order Asterales; family Asteraceae; genus Bidens; species Bidens hawaiensis. Next base: position 7,467 of record NW_027495185.1, on the reverse strand, counting down.
TACCACCCCTAACCTAACCAATGGACGTGTTTTCGCAGCTCTCGCCTCCGGCTTGGATCGTGAAGTTGACATCATGATCTCAACGAGAGCGAAGGTTGCTGGGTTGCTAGGGGATGGAGCGGAAGTAAAGGATATACTTTCGTACCTGACTGAAGCCATGAAGGAAACTCAAGATGCTCATTTCCATCTAATGAGGCTAGTACTCAAGACGCAATCAAAAATCAGAGACTTGCAGGAAGAAGTTAGAGATGCAAGAAGTCATGCATCGGTAGCTCTAGCTCGTTACGCGACAATAGAGGCACAAATTGCTCCGGACGCAGCAGAACCGGAGGAGGATCCTGAAGAAGATCCTGAGGAGGAACCAGAAGAAGACCCAGAGGAAGAGCCGGCCGAGGAGGATACACACTAGGAGGTGTCCTCAGACGACAACATCTCAGGATGATAACACCTAGATGTAGGCTGCACACTCAGACATGTCCAGCAGCCTGTACCTTCAAGAATTTCCTATATCGTAAACCCAATTCATTTAAGGGCACTAAGAGAGCCATACATTTCCTGCGTTGGGCCGAAAAGGCAGAGTCAGCTTTTGAGATGTTTAACTGTCTACCAGCCAGCGGGGTCAAGTTTGCTGCTGGAACATTGCAAGATTCCGCCCTCACCTGGTAGAACTCTAACGTGCAGATTCTTGGTTTGGAATTGGAAAATGCTATGAACTGGGAGGAATTCAAGAGCATGATGCGAGAAGAGTATTGTCCTAGAGAGGAAATCTCGAAGTTGGAGTCGGAATTTTAGGCGTTAAAGATGGTGGGTTCTGAGATTAAAGCCTACACCACCAGTTCCCACGAACTGGCGGTGATGTGCCCGCGGATGGTAGATCCGCCAAGTAAGAGAATCGAGATGTAGATTGATGGTTTGGTACCCCAGATTCAGGGTATGGTGACGTCTTCTAAACCAACCACTATTCAGCAAGCGATACGAATAGCCCATAAGCTGACGGATCAAGCGGTGGCACAAAGTGCGTTACCACCTAGAGGTTCCACCTCTAAAACCCGTGACAACTCAAGCAATGACAACAACAATTCTGGGAATGGAAAGAGGAAGTTTGACAACACCAGGTCCTCATCATCGAACCCTCCACAGCAACAACACCACCATAGACCCGAACTCGCTCGGAACTTCAATAATTAGGGTTCTAACAACAACGGTGGCGGACAGGGTTCGAGTGGCTATGCTGGAAAGTACCCAGAGTGCAACAAGTGCAACTATCACCATGTTGGCCTTTGCGACCGTATCAAGTGTTTGCGATGCGGTAAATTGGGTCATCAGACCAAGGACTGTAGTGGAGACCTAGCGGGTAAGGGTGCTCCTAAACAGCCTGCAACAACGAAAGGGTGCTTTGAGTGTGGTCAGAAGGGTCACTTCAGGAAGGATTGTCCAAAACTGAAGCAAAATGAGAACAATGGAGGCAATAACAGTAACGGAAGTGGTAGTAAAGGTAGAGCTTTCGTCACTGGATTGGGCGAGGCCCGCAGCAATCCGAATGTAGTTACCAGTATGTTCCTTGTGAACGACTGTTTTGCTTCTATTTTGTTTGACACTGGAGCTGATAGGAGTTTTGTATCGAAAGCCTTTAGTAAACTCTTAGACTTAACTCCAACCCCGTTAGATGCTAAATTTCATGTTGAATTAGCTGACGGTAAGTCTATAGAAACAACTCATGTACTAGCGGGATGTAATTTGAAACTGTCGGGTCATACTTTCGATATCGAACTCATTTCCTTTACGGTTGGTAGTTTCGACGTTGTTGTTGGCATGGACTGGCTATCCGAGAATAGAGAAGAGATTATATGTCACGAAAAGATTGTTCATATCACTACTCCTTCCAGCGAAATCATCTCGATACAGGGTGAGAAGAGCGGCATGACCACCAGCATCATCACCCTCATGAAGGCGCATAAATATTTATGAAAGGGTCATCCGGCAATCTTAGCTCAGGTAATTGAGAAACCCACAGAAGAGAAGCAGATCGAGGATATAACGATTGTGCGCGATTTTCCAGAAGTCTTCCCGGAAGACTTTCTAGGACTCTCACCCATACGAAAAGTCGAGTTCCAAATCGACTTAGCCCCCAGTGTGGCACCTATAGTACGAGCCCCGTATCAGCTCACACCGGCGGAGCTTCAGGAGTTGTCCACCCAACTACAAGACTTGTTAGATAAAGTTTTTATCCGACCTAGCTCATCACCATGGGGAGCCCCTGTCCTATTTGTCCGAAAGAAGGACGGGACTTCCCGCATGTGCATCGACTACCAGGAACTGAACAAGGTGACGGTTGTAACACCCTTGGCAAACACAACATTGTCCCACTCTTAGGCTATCCCACATCGGCCTTGGACAAGAGAGATCACTGGTTCATAAGTAATGTCCTGCTTCTTCCATCACCAAGGCGTTTTGGGCAACCAAATACAAATCCGTGAGCTCTTCGTGGGCAGAGCGGACAATATTGGTGGTGCGAGGGGCCGGATGTTACAGTTGGTATCAAAGCCACTCTTGTGCCGTTCGGGATGTTGGGGCACGCCTCATCGAGGACGATGAGTCCAAAGGGGGGTTGTCTGTAACACCCTTGGCAAACACAACATTGTCCCACTCTTAGGCTATCCCACATCGGCCGTGGACAAGAGAGATCACTGGTTCATAAGTAATGTCCTGCCTCTTCAATCACCAACGCGTTTTGGGCAACCAAAATAAAATCCTTGAGCTCTTTGTGGGCAGAGCGGACAATATTGGTGGTGCGAGGGGCCAGATGTTACAACGGTAAAGAACCGTTATCCCCTACCCCGAATTGATGATCTTTTCGACCAGCTTCAATGATCGAGTTACTACTCGAAGATCGATATGAGATCTGGTTACCATCAGTTAAGAGTGCGCGAAGAAGACATTTCAAAGACGGCATTCAGAACTCGGTACGGTCACTATGAGTTTTCAGTTATGCCATTCGGCTTAACAAACGCACCAGCCGTATTCATGGACCTCATGAACCGAGTATGCAAGTCGTACCTCGACAAGTTTGTTATTGTTTTCATAGATGATATCCTCGTCTACTCCAAGAACAAGACCGACCATGAAGAACACCTGAGGTTAATCCTGGAATTGCTAAAGAAGGAACAATTGTACGCAAAGCTTTTGAAATGCGAATTTTGGCTTCGCGAGGTTCACTTCTTAGGACATGTAATCAATGAGAGTGGTATCCATATCGATCCAGGCAAGGTAGAGGCCATCAAAAACTGGGAAGCACCTAAGACTCCGACTGAGGTGAGACAATTTCGAGGACTGGCTGGCTACTACCGAAGTTTCATTGAGGGATTTTCAAAGATTGCTCAACCCGTCACCGAACTGACACACAAGGGTACTGAGTACAATTGGGGTGACGCGCAGGAGTCTGCCTTCCAACTGTTGAAAACCAAACTCTGTAGCGCACCTATCCTAGCCCTCCCCGAGGGAACGGAAAATTTTGAGGTGCATTGTGACGCATCGATACAGGGTCTCGGTTGCGTGTTAATGCAACTCGAGAAGGTTATAGACTATGCTTCTCGACAGCTACGGATCCACGAGAAGAACTACACGACCCATGACCTGGAACTCGGAGCTGTGGTGTTTGCCCTTAAAATATGGAGACATTACTTGTATTGTACCAAATTCACCATTTACACCGACCACAAGAGTCTCCAACATATCTACGATCAAATGGAGTTGAACATGCGACAGCGTCGTTGGGTCGAGATACTTAAGGATTATGACTGTGCCATAAAGTACCACCCTGGTAAGGCTAATGTAGTGGCCGATGCTCTCAGCAGAAAAGAAACCGATAAGCCTAGACAAGTGCGAGCATTACAACTCACGATTCATGCCAACTTACCTGATCAGATTCGTGATGCTCAATTCGAAGCTTAGAAAGACGATAACCTCCCATCAGAACTCATGCGGGGCATGGAGAAGCATGAAACCAAATCGGATGGGGTCCGGTATTTCAAAAACCGGATTTGGGTCCCTCGATACGGAGACTTGAGAAATCTAGTGATGGACGAAGCACACAAATCCCGATACTCCATTCACCCTGGCTCAGATAAAATGTACCATGACCTAAAGGCACTTTACTGGTGGCCAAACATGAAAGCCGACATTGCCACCTATGTGAGCAAATGTTTGACTTGTGCAAGAGTTAAGGTGGAATATCAGAAACCATCCGGGCTGTTACAACAACCGGAACTCCCAACGTGGAAATGAGAACACATTTCCAAGGATTTCATCACGGGATTACCCTAAACACCGATGGGATGCGAAACCATCTGGGTGATCGTTGACCGGTTGACTAAGTATGCGCATTTCTTAGCGATCAAAGAATCGGACAAAATGGAAAGACTGACTCGCATCTCTATGAAAGAAGTAGTGTCCAGACACGGAGTGCTTGTCTCAATCATATCTGATCGAGATTCTCGTTTCACTTCGCACTTGTGGATGTCACTGTAGAGCGCACTCCCGCCTTAATATGAGCACAACATACCATCCTCAAACGGATGTGCAAAGTGAACGCACCATTCAGACATTGGAAGACATGTTGCGTGCATGCATGCTGGTTTTCAGAAAAAGTTGGGAACCCCACATGCCCTTGGTGGAGTTTTCGTATAATAACAGCTACCACGCAAGCATTAAAGCAGCGCCGTTTGAAGCGTTGTACGGACGAAAGTGTCGACCACCTTTTTGCTGGGCAGAAGTGGGTGATAGCCAAATCACTGGTCTCAAACTAGTACTCGAAACCTCAGAAAAGATTGTCCAAATCCGAAATCGCATGGCAGCAGCCCGAGATCGTCAAAAGAGTTACGCCGACAAGCGCCGAAAACCTCTGGAATTCCAAGTGGATGACAAGGTTTTACTGAAAGTCTCACCTTGGAAAGGTGTAGTTCTCTTTGGAAAGCGAAACAAACTCAACCCACGATACGTTGGCCCATACCAGATAAATGAGCCTATTAGTGCGGTAGCGTACCGATTGGACTTACCAACGGAACTCAGTGGGTGGCTTACACAACATTTTGCATGTATCCAACTTGAAAAAATGACTTTCTGACGAAACACAAGCAGTTCCTTTGGACGAATTGCAAGTTGATGAACAATTACGCTTCATCGAAGAACCATTCGAAGTTTTGGATTGGGAAACCAAAACACTCAAACACAGCAAGATTCCTATCGTTAAAGTTCGTTGGAACTCAAGACGTGGACCAGAGTTCACGTGGGAACGCGAGGATCAAATAATGAAAAGTATCCTCACCTTTTTGAAGGGCTAACCAAACACTGAAAACCGCGAAAGCCGACAAACTGTCAGAATACACCAGACGTATGAATTAAACTTCGGGACGAAATTTCTTTCTAGAGAGGGATGATATGACAAACTGAAATTTTATTGCCATTTTCAGACACCATCGCGACTTGACATAAATTTTCGGGACGAAAATTCTTTCAACATGGGAATGATGTGACGCTCGTCAATTTCAGGTTAACTCCGTTAATCCGAACTCCGTTAATTCAAACTTAAGATAACACAAACTGTAACGCATATCTCATTACATTTAAATTAGGGTTTAAATGACGCATGACAATCACTACACAAGTAGTCTTTCGGAATTTCACCGAAATACACAAGAGTCGACTAAAACCGTTGGTGAACAAACGATAAATATCGAAACAACAATTATGTGATAATTATGTGTTATTTGATATTTATATGTAGAACATCAATTCAAGAAGTAAAAGTTTATTTTGTGCTAGAATTAAACTTACTAGAGGTTGAGGTTGCAATGTGTAACTTGATTAAATAAATATAATATAAACAAATTATTATTAATAAACCCTAATTACTCCCTCTCTCTCCCTCTCCACTAACCCGATGGCAGCCCCCCTCCCCCTTTCTCTTGATCAACCGAAGCCACAAGGCACACACACACGCATACAAGTCGATTTCAGCTTGATCGAAGGATTAAGAAGCTAACTAGGTAAAATAAACACCTTATCTAATCCATTCTATCAATTAATTGCATGATTAAACCTGTAATCATAAACCCTAAGTGCTAAATATGTTGTTTGTTGATGAAATAGGGTTACATGTATGATTGTTAGTTCATAGGTTAATTGTATGTTGAGTTTTAACGAAAATTGATGCTGGACAGATTCTTGAATTCGTGTTTAAACGGCTGTAACTCAATGTTAATGTTGTATTTGGACTTGATTATTGATTCTATGATGTAGTAGGTCGAGTCTAGTTTCTAAAAAGTCTGAGTTTGTAATTTTGGACGAGTAAAAGTTCTTTTTATTATTTTACAAATCTGTGGTGCAAGTCTGATGCGGGAAGCCTGTTGGTGGGCTGTTTTGTGATTAAGATATCTCTTAACCGACAAGACCAAATGGGTTGGTTCCACTTCTGGAAGTTAATATTTTGAGTTGGAAATCTAACCCAATTGGTCTTGTATTAATTGGATTTGTCATGTAACGGGAATAACAAATAACATTCTGTTGCGCATGATAATGACTACTGTGTGTTTACTATGATGTTTAGATCATTGTGAGAAAACCATATGTGATGAAAATATAATAAATATATTTCTAGAAACCTAAGTCATGTGCTTATGTGATGATTTTTGGTGATTTTATTGACATGTTAGGATTTATGAAATAGAGTAATCTTGTCGGGATAAAATTTGTCTTGATAAATTAGATCCTGAATTGTGTAAGTTAACATGAAAAGTGATTTGTTGATCGATGTTTGCTATGTTATGACTTATTTTCCCTTGTGAGGGATAGTTGCTAGTAATATACAATGGTAACACTTTACACTTAATACTTGTTCACACATGTAACTAATCACCAACGTGTTTGTCGAGTCACACCTGTTTCACAAATTAACACGAATACATCTCATGCATAAGTTTTATGTTATGAGTCTAGGGACTCACTCGTAGTTCAAACACTTAGAAAATCTCTTTTTGTTTTTAGAGCACTAGTGAGGATTTTCTGTGACGTACACCTTTCTCAGATCTTTTTGTTATCTTCGCAAACAGTGAGTTTCACGTCCCCTTTTTACTCTTTTTAAACGCTTTTACTAGGGGGGAGATAACATACTCCAACGCTGTAGATTTTATTTAGTTTTTATATATCACTTGTAAGGCTAAGTGGCAAACAAACCAACCAAAGTCCTTCATAACAACAAACCGGTTAATATTTGTATAATAGCGAGTCACTGTTGAGTAGTACTGATGGGTTTGACAAACCCAACCCAACTCTAAACTCGACTGTAGGTCGATTGGGTGTAATCTTGGCTAACACATTACCATGATCTTGGTTGACATGGTGGCAAGGCAATTGATAAACAGCCAGCGTCGGTGTCGAACACTTAGTAATACATGCTTGATAGGTTAGCAA